>NW_026282000.1:7500-106813 GCF_023373465.1 Oncorhynchus keta
GGCCGTGGTCCTCGGGGTCAGAGAGGCTACAGGTAAGGCCGTGGTCCTCGGGGTCAGAGATGCTACAGGTAAGGCCGTGGTCCTCGGGGTCAGAGAGGCTACAGGTAAGGCCGTGGTCCTCGGGGTCAGAGAGGTTACAGGTCTGTCATCAATCTCGATCATTGGTATGAAAGGGGAAATCCAATGTCGCCAAAGAAAATATGGGTTGTTGAATATTATACTATTATATTACACACTATTTATGTATCCCCTGTTTATAGATTAGTTAAGGACACAGAATGTCTGGTATTCCATCTCTCTGTCTTCCCATTTTAGGCTCGCCATCTCTCTCGCTCTTTCTCCATCTCTCTATCTCTTTCTCCATCTCTCTCTCTCTTTCTCCATCTCTCATCTCTTTCTCCATCTCTTCTCTCTCTCTCTTTGGTCTCTCTCTCTTTCTCTTTCTCCATCTCTCTTTCTCTTTCTCCATCTATCTGTCTTTCCGTTATGGTCAATCTCTCCTTCCTCTCCATCTCTTCTTGCAGCATTACAATAACTACATCCTGAAACCTCATTTGAAGTTAAATCAAAGAGGAATCCAAAAAGGATTAAAGTATGACAGTATGATTGGCTGAGAACAGCAGAACAGGGTCAGAGTATAGACGTGAGGGTTTAACAGCAGAACAGGGTCAGAGTATAGACGTGAGGGTTTAACAGCAGAACAGGGTCAGAGTATAGACGTGAGGGTTTAACAGCACAACAGGGTCAGAGTATAGACGTGAGGGTTTAACAGCAGAACAGGGTCAGAGTATAGACGTGAGGGTTTAACAGCAGAACAGGGTCAGAGTATAGACGTGAGGGTTTAACAGCAGAACAGGGTCAGAGTATAGACGTGAGGGTTTAACAGCAGAACAGGGTCAGAGTATAGACGTGAGGGTTTAACAGCAGAACAGGGTCAGAGTATAGACGTGAGGGTTTAACAGCAGAACAGGGTCAGAGTATAGACGTGAGGGTTTAACAGCAGAACAGGGTCAGAGTATAGACGTGAGGGTTTAACAGCAGAACAGGGTCAGAGTATAGACGTGAGGGTTTAACAGCAGAACAGGGTCAGAGTATAGACGTGAGGGTTTAACAGCAGAACAGGGTCAGAGTATAGACGTGAGGGTTTAACAGCAGAACAGGGTCAGAGTATAGATGAGGGTTTAACAGCAGAACAGGGTCAGAGTATAGACGTGAGGTTTAACATCCAGAACCTCAGAGTATAGACGTGAGGGTTTAACAGCAGAACAGGGTCAGAGTATAGACGTGAGGGTTTAACAGCAGAACAGGGTCAGAGTATAGACGTGAGGGTTTAACAGCAGAACAGGGTCAGAGTATAGACGTGAGGGTTTAACAGCAGAACAGGGTCAGAGTATTGACGTGATGGTTTAAAGACACCTCTCACTTCCCTTTGAGAGGATGCTCAATTGAGTTGAAGGGTTAAAGGAGATTTAACCCCTAGAAAAACAGTCAAACCAGTGTGTGTGTGTGCGTCAAACCACTTAAAAGCCCTGCTAAGCCAGCCCAGACCCCTAGAGAGAGTGGAGCCCAGAGATGGTAGACAGCCATGTTGGAAAGGCTCATTAAAATGAGGACATAAAAGCCCATAGGATTAAAGTACACAGAGACAGAGTTGGTTGGTTGGCTTCATACCGTAGTTGGCTAATTCATGGTTGACTCATACATATCAGAGTGGGAGTCGATTGCCTGATGAGCAACCACAGAGGGAGAGTTAATGGGATAATTAATATCAGGACGAGAGATGATTGGCTAATGAGCAGAAAAAGCAGGAGCTAATTGCCCACCTAACCAACACAGAGGGCAAGTTGAGTAAATTCCATTACACTATAGAATATATTCCACAAGAAACCTGGCATTTACAGGAACACCTCACCTCAGACGGTAGGCTATGTGACATTACTGTAGGTCCAGTACACTATAGAATATATTCCACAAGAAACCTGGCATTTACAGGAACACCTCACCTCAGACGGGTAGGCTATGGGACATTACTGTAGGTCCAGTACACTATAAGAATATATTCCACAGGAAACCTGGCATTTACAGGAACACCTCACCTCAGACGGGTAGGCTATGGGACATTACTGTAGGTCCAGTACACTATAGAATATATTCCACAAGAAACCTGGCATTTACAGGAACACCTCACCTCAGACGGGTAGGCTATGGGACATTACTGTAGGTCCAGTACACTATAAGAATATATTCCACAAGAAACCTGGCATTTACAGGAACACCTCACCTCAGACGGGTAGGCTATGGGACATTACTGTAGGTCCAGTACACTATAGAATATATTCCACAAGAAACCTGGCATTGACAGGAACACTTCACCTCAGACGGGTAGGCTATGGGACATTACTGTAGGTCCAGTACACTATAGAATATATTCCACAAGAAACCTGGCATTTACAGGAACACCTCACCTCAGACGGGTAGGCTATGGGACATTACTGTAGGTCCAGTACACTATAGAATATATTCCACAAGAAACCTGGCATTTACAGGAACACCTCACCTCAGACGGGTAGGCTATGGGACATTACTGTAGGTCCAGTACACTATAGAATATATTCCACAAGAAACCTGGCATTTACAGGAACACCTCACCTCAGACGGGTAGGCTATGGGACATTACTGTAGGTCCAGTACACTATAGAATATATTCCACAAGAAACCTGGCATTTACAGGAACACCTCACCTCAGACGGGTAGGCTATGGGACATTACTGTAGGTCCAGTACACTATAGAATATATTCCACAAGAAATATTTACAGGAACACCTCACCTCAGACGGGTAAACCTAGGTCCAGCATACAGGCATGAGGGAATATGCCTTAGGACGTGGTACACCTCATGCTGTATGGACACATAGTTTCAGACGGGTAGGCATTTCACTTACAGCAGGACATTACTAGTCAGACACACGTTACTAGTCAGACAGACGTTACAGTACACGTTACTAGTCAGAATACTAGTACACGTTACTAGTCAGAGCGTTACTAATCAGACACACGCATTTACTAGTCAGACACGTTACAGTCAGACGGCGTTACTAGTCAGGCTACTAATCAGGACATTACTAGTACTAGTCAGACACACGTTACTAGTCAGAACGCGTTACTAATCAGACACACACTAGAAACACGCTGGTTATTTAGTCAGAACACGTTACTAGTCAGACGGGCGTTACTAGTCAGACATTACTGTCAGACACGTTACTAGTCAGACAGGCGTTACTAGTCAGACACACGTTACTAGTCAGACACACGTTACTAGTCAGACACAAGTTACTAGTCCTGGCATTTACAGTCAGACACCGTTACTAATCAGACGGCGTTACTAATCAGACACGGCGTTACTAGTCAGACACGGCGTTACTAGTCAGACACGGCGTTACTAGTCAGACACGCGTTACATAGTCAGGGTTAAATGGATGACACCGTTACTAGTCAGACACGCGTTACTAGTCAGACACGGTTACTAGTCAGACACACGTTACTAGTCAGATGCGCGTTACTAGTCAGACACGCACTAGTTTAGTCAGAAATATAGTCAGACACAGACATCACTGCGTTACAGTCAGACAACACACTAATCAGACACGCACGCGTTACTAGTCAGACACGTTACTAGTCAGACACGCGTTACTAATCAGACGCAGCGTTACTAGTCAGACACGCGTTACTAGTCAGACACACGTTACTAGTCAGACACACGTTACTAGTCAGACACACGTTACTAGTCAGACACACGTTACTAGTCAGACACACGTTACTAGTCAGACACACGTTACTAGTCAGACACACGTTGCTAGTCAGACACAGGTTGCTAGTCAGACACACGTTACTAATCAGACACACGTTACTAGTCAGACACACGTTACTAGTCAGACACACGTTACTAGTCAGACACGTTACTAGTCAGACACACGTTACTAGTCAGACACCGTTACTAGTCAGACACGCGTTACTAGTCAGACACGCGTTACGTTACTAGTACTAGACACACGTTACTAATCAGACACGCGTTACTAGTCAGACACGCGTTATTAGTCAGACACGCTGCTACTAGTCAGACACGCGTTACTAATCAGACACGCGTTACTAATCAGACACGCGTTACTAGTCAGACACGCGTTACTAGTCAGACACGCGTTACTAGTCAGACACACGTTACTAGTCAGACACACACGTTACTAGTCAGACACAGCGTTACTCAGACACACGTTACTAGTCAGACACACGTTACTAGTCAGACACACGTTAAAAGTCAGACACACGTTACTAGTCAGACACACGTTACTAGTCAGACACAGGTTGCTAGTCAGTTACTAATCAGACACTAATCAGCGTTACTAATCAGACACACGTTACTAGTCAGACACACGTTACTAGTCAGACACACGTTACTAGTCAGACACACGTTACTAGTCAGACACACGTTACTAGTCAGACACAGGTTGCTAGTCAGACACACATTACTAATCAGACACACGTTACTAGTCAGACACACGTTACTAGTCAGACACACGTTACTAGTCAGACACACGTTACTAGTCAGACACACGTTACTAGTCAGACACACGTTACTAGTCAGACACAGGTTGCTAGTCAGACACACATTACTAATCAGACACACATTACTAATCAGACACACGTTACTAATCAGACACACGTTACTAATCAGACACACGTTACTAGTCAGACACACGTTACTAGTCAGACACACGTTACTAGTCAGACACACGTTACTAGTCAGACACACGTTACTAGTCAGACACAGGTTGCTAGTCAGACACACATTACTAATCAGACACACGTTACTAGTCAGACACACGTTACTAGTCAGACACACGTTACTAGTCAGACACACGTTACTAGTCAGACACACGTTACTAGTCAGACACACGTTACTAGTCAGACACACGTTACTAGTCAGACACGCGTTACTAGTCAGACACGCGTTACTAGTCAGACACACGTTACTAGTCACGTTACAGTCAGACACGCGTTACTACGTTACTAATCAGACACACGTTACTAGTCAGACACGCGTTACTAGTCAGACACGCGTTACTAGTCAGACACACGTTACTAGTCAGACACACGTTACTAGTCAGACACACGTTACTAGTCAGACACACGTTACTAGTCAGACACACGTTACTAGTCAGACACACGTTACTAGTCAGACACACGTTACTAGTCAGACACACGTTACTAGTCAGACACACGTTGCTAGTCAGACACAGGTTGCTAGTCAGACACACATTACTAATCAGACACACGTTACTAATCAGACACACGTTACTAGTCAGACACACGTTACTAGTCAGACACACGTTACTAGTCAGACACACGTTACTAGTCAGACACACGTTACTAGTCAGACACAGGTTGCTAGTCAGACACACATTACTAATCAGACACACGTTACTAGTCAGACACACGTTACTAGTCAGACACACGTTACTAGTCAGACACACGTTACTAGTCAGACACACGTTACTAGTCAGACACACGTTAAGTCAGACACAGGTTGCTAGTTACTAATCAGACACACGTTACTAATCAGACACACGTTACTAATCAGACACACGTTACTAATCAGACACACGTTACTAGTCAGACACACGTTACTAGTCAGACACACGTTACTAGTCAGACACACGTTACTAGTCAGACACACGTTACTAGTCAGACACAGGTTGCTAGTCAGACACACATTACTAATCAGACACACGTTACTAGTCAGACACACGTTACTAGTCAGACACACGTTACTAGTCAGACACACGTTACTAGTCAGACACACGTTACTAGTCAGACACACGTTACTAGTCAGACACAGGTTGCTAGTCAGACACACATTACTAATCAGTTACTAGTCAGACACGTTACTAGTCAGACACACGTTAATCAGACACACGTTACTAGTCAGAGTCAGACACACGTTACTAGTCAGACACACGTTACTAGTCAGACACACGTTACTAGTCAGACACACGTTACTAGTCAGACACACGTTACTAGTCAGACACACGTTACTAGTCAGACACACGTTAAGTCAGACACTAATCAGACAAAGTGACATGCCCAAAATAGGAAGTGATCTGCCATAATAACACAGCCATCGTCCCATAAATCCACACAACTCCTTTTCTCTGAGGACCACATATCCTCATAAAACAGGATATGTATATGGTGTAACGTAGGGACCTACTAATTATATAGGTGTACACTGAGTCGACTAAACATTAGGAACACCTGCTCCTTCTATGACATAGACTGACCAGGTGAATCTAGGTGAATGCTATGATCCCTTACTGACGTCACTTGTTAAAACCACTTCAATCAGTGTAGATGAAGAGGAAACATGTTAACATGATTTTTAAGCCTTTAGACAGTTGAGACATGGATTGTGTATGTGTGTTATTCAGAGGGTGACTGGGCAATATAAAATATTGAAGTGCCTTTGAACAGGGTATGGTAGTAGGTGCCAGGGACACTGGTTTGGGTCAAGAACTGCAAGAACTGGGTTTTTCACGTTCAATAGTTTCCCGTGTTCATCAAGAATGGTTCACCACCAAAAGACATCCAGAAAACTTGACAACTGCATTGAAGTCAACATGGACCAGCATCCCTGTGGAACGCGTCGACACCTTGTAGAGTCCATGCCCTGACAAATTGAGGATGTTCTGAGAGCAAAAAACTGATGGGGAGGTGCAACTCAATATTAGGAAGATGTTCTGAATGTTTTGTACACTCAGTGTATATAGATACTGCATGGAATTAAATAAATAATGCCAATATAAGTCAGTTATGTTACACTAAATGATACAGTCAGTACAGTTACCCTAAATGATACAGTCAGTACAGTTACCCTAAACGATACAGTCAGTACAGTTACCCTAAACGATACAGTCAGTACAGTTACCCTAAACGATACAGTCAGTACAGTTACCCTAAACGATACAGTCAGTACAGTTACCTAAACGATACAGTCAGTACCGTTACCCTAATCGATACAGTCAGTGCAGTTACCTAAACGATACAGTCAGTGCAGTTACCTAAACGATACAGTTACAGTCAGTACAGTTACCCTAAACGATACAGTCAGTACAGTTACCAGATCAGTCAGTACCGTTACCTAAACGATACAGTCAGTGCAGTTACCCTAAACGATACAGTCAGTACCGTTACCCTAAACGATACAGTCAGTACAGTTACCCTAAACGATACAGTCAGTGCAGTTACCTAAACGATACAGTCAGTGCAGTTACCCTAAACGATACAGTCAGTACAGTTACCCTAAACGATACAGTCAGTACCGTTACCCTAAACGATACAGTCAGTCAGTTACCCTAAACGATACAGTCAGTGCAGTTACCTAAACGATACAGTCAGTACAGTTACCCTAAATGATACAGTCAGTACAGTTACCCTAAACGATACAGTCAGTACAGTTACCCTAAACGATACAGTCAGTGCAGTTACCTAAACGATACAGTCATTGCAGTTACCCTAAACGATACAGTCAGTGCAGTTACCCTAAACGATACAGTCAGTACAGTTACCTAAACGATACAGTCAGACAGTTACCCTAACGATACAGTCAGTGCAGTTACCTAAGCGATACAGTCAGTACAGTTACCTAAACGATACAGTCAGTACCGTTACCTAAGCGATACAGTCAGTACAGTTACCCTAAGTACACACAGTTACCCTAAACGATACAGTCAGTACGTTACCTAAACGATACAGTCAACGTTACCCTACGATACAGTCAGTACGTTACGATACACGTGCCGTTACCTAAACGATACAGTCAGTACCGTTACCCGTTACCTAGTCAGTACGTTACCACGATACAGTCAGTACCGTTACCTAAGCGATACAGTCAGTACCGTTACCCTAAACGATAGTCAGTACAGTTACCCTAAACGATACAGTCAGTACAGTTACCCTAAACGATACAGTCAGTACAGTTACCCTAAACGATACAGTCAGTACAGTTACCTAAATGATACAGTCAGTACCGTTACCTAAACGATACAGTCAGTAGAGTTACCTAAACGATACAGTCAGTAGAGTTACCTAAACGATACAGTCAGTACAGTTACCCTAAACGATACAGTCAGTACAGTTACCTAAACGATACAGTCAGTACAGTTACCCTAAACGATGCAGTCAGTACAGTTACCCTAAACGATACAGTCAGTACAGTTACCCTAAACGATACAGTCAGTACCGTTACCCTAAACGAACAGTCAGTGCAGTTCACCGTTACGATACAGTCAGTACCGTTACCCTAAACGATACAGTCAGTGCAGTTACCCTAAACGATACAGTCAGTGCAGTTACCTAAACGATACCCAGTCAGTACAGTTGCCTAAACGATACAGTCAGTACCGTTACCTAAGCGATACAGTCAGTGCAGTTACCCTAAACGATACAGTCAGTGCAGTTACCTAAACGATACAGTCAGTGCAGTTACCCTAAACGATACAGTCAGTACAGTTACCCTAAACGATACAGTCAGTGCAGATACCTAAACGATACAGTCATTGCAGTTACCTAAACGATACAGTCAGTGCAGTTACCCACGATACAGTCAGTACCGTTACCCTAAACGATACAGTCAGTGCAGTTACCCTAAACGATACAGTCAGTGCAGTTACTCTAAACGATACAGTCAGTACAGTTACCCTAAACGATACAGTCAGTACCGTTACCCTAAACGATACAGTCAGTACAGTTATCCTTACAGTCAGTACAGTTACCGTAAACGATACAGTCAGTACCGTTACCCTAAACGATACAGTCAGTACAGTTACCCTAAACGATACAGTCAGTACAGTTACCTAAACGATACAGTCAGTACCGTTACCTAAATGATACAGTCAGTACCGTTACCTAAACAATACAGTCAGTACAGTTACCCTAAATGATACAGGCAGTACAGTTACCCTAAACGATACAGTCAGTGCAGTTACCCTAAACGATACAGTCAGTACAGTTACCTAAACGATACAGTCAGTACCGTTACCTAAACGATACAGTCAGTGCAGTTACTAAATGATACAGTCAGTACAGTTACCCTAAACGATACAGTCAGTACAGTTACTCTAAGCGATACAGTCAGTACCGTTACCTAAACGATACAGTCAGTACAGTTATCCTAAACGATACAGTCAGTACAGTTACTGTAAGCGATACAGTCAGTACCGTTACCCTTGATACAGTCAGTACAGTTACCTAAACGATACAGTCAGTACGTTACCCTAAATGATACAGTCAGTACCGTTACCCTAAACAATACAGTCAGTACAGTTACCCTAAACGATACAGGCAGTACAGTTACCCTAAACGATACAGTCAGTGCAGTTACCCTAAACGATACAGTCAGTACAGTTACCTAAACGATACAGTCAGTACAGTTACCCTAAACGATACAGTCAGTACAGTTACCCTAACGATACAGTCAGTACCGTTACCCTAAACGATACAGTCAGTACAGTTGTAAACGATACAGTCAGTACAGTTACCTAAGCGATACAGTCAGTACCGTTACCCTAAGCGATACAGTCAGTACAGTTACCCTAAACGATACAGTCAGTACCGTTGCCTAAACGATACAGTCAGTACCGTTACCCTAAACGATACAGTCAGTACAGTTACCCTAAACGATACAGGCAGTACAGTTACCCTAAACGATACAGTCAGTGCAGTTACCCTAAACGATACAGTCAGTACAGTTACCCTAACGATACAGTCAGTACAGTTACCCTAAACGATACAGTCAGTACAGTTACCTAAACGATACAGTCAGTACAGTTACCTAAACGATACAGTCAGTACCGTTACCCTAAACGATACAGTCAGTACAGTTACCCTAAACGATACAGTCAGTACAGTTACCCTAAACGATACAGTCAGTACAGTTACCCTAAACGATACAGTCAGTACCAGTTACAGTTACCCTAAACGATACAGTCAGTACCGTTACCCTAAGCGATACAGTCAGTACAGTTACCCTAAACGATACAGTCAGTACAGTTACCCTAAACGATACAGTCAGTACAGTTACCCTAAACAATACAGTCAGTACAGTTACCCTAAGCGATACAGTCAGTACCGTTACCTAAGCGATACAGTCAGTACAGTTACCTAAAATACAGTCAGTACAGTTACCCAGTACAGTCAGTACAGTTACCTAAACGATACAGTCAGTACAGTTACCCTAAACGATACAGTCAGTACAGTTACCTAAACGATGCAGTCAGTACAGTTACCCTAAGCGATACAGTCAGTGCAGTTACCTAAACGATACAGTCAGTACAGTTACCTAAACAATACAGTCAGTACCGTTACCTAAGCGATACAGTCAGTGCAGTTACCCTAAACGATACAGTCAGTGCAGTTACCCTAAACGATACAGTCAGGACAGTTACCTAAACGATACAGTCAGTACAGTTACCCTAAGCGATACAGTCAGTACAGTTACCTAAGCGATACAGTCAGTACCGTTACCTAAGCGATACAGTCAGTGCAGTTACCTAAGCGATACAGTCAGTACCGTTACCCTAAACGATACAGTCAGTGCAGTTACCCTAAACGATACAGTCAGTGCAGTTACCCTAAACGATACAGTCAGTGCAGTTACCTAAACGATAGTCAGTACAGTTACCCTAAACGATACAGTCAGTACCGTTACCCTAAACGATACAGTCAGTGCAGTTACCTAACGATACAGTCAGTGCAGTTACCTAAACGATACAGTCAGTGCAGTTACCTAAACGATACAGTCAGTACAGTTACCCTAAACGATACAGTCAGTACAGTTACCCTAAATGATACAGTCAGTACCGTTACCTAAACGATACAGTCAGTGCAGTTACCCTAAACGATACAGTCATTGCAGTTACCCTAAACGATACAGTCAGTGCAGTTACCCTAAACGATACAGTCAGTACCGTTACCTAAACGATACAGTCAGTGCAGTTACCCTAAACGATACAGTCAGTGCAGTTACCCTAAACGATACAGTCAGTGCAGTTACCTAAGCGATACAGTCAGTGCAGTTACCTAAACGATACAGTCAGTACCGTTACCTAAACGATACAGTCAGTACAGTTACCCTAAGCGATACAGTCAGTACAGTTACCGTAAACGATACAGTCAGTACCGTTACCTAAACGATACAGTCAGTACCGTTACCTAAACGATACAGTCAGTACCGTTACCCTAAACGATACAGTCAGTACCGTTACCTAAACGATACAGTCAGTACCGTTACCTAAGCGATACAGTCAGTACAGTTACCCTAACGATACAGTCAGTACCGTTACCTAAATGATACAGTCAGTACCGTTACCCTAAACAATACAGTCAGTACAGTTACCCTAAACGATACAGGCAGTACAGTTACCCTAAGCGATACAGTCAGTGCAGTTACCTAAACGATACAGTCAGTACAGTTACCTAACGATACAGTCAGTACAGTTACCCTAAACGATACAGTCAGTACAGTTACCCTAAACGATACAGTCAGTACAGTTACCCTAAACGATACAGTCAGTACCGTTACCCTAAACGATACAGTCAGTACAGTTACCTAAACGATACAGTCAGTACAGTTACCTAAACGATACAGTCAGTACAGTTACCCTAAACGATACAGTCAGTACAGTTACCTAAACGATACAGTCAGTACAGTTACCTAACGATACAGTCAGTACAGTTACCCTAAACGATACAGTCAGTACAGTTACCCTAAACGATACAGTCAGTACAGTTACCCTAAAGCGATACAGTCAGTACAGTTACCTAACGATACAGTCAGTACAGTTACCTAAACGATGCAGTCAGTACAGTTACCTAAACGATACAGTCAGTACAGTTACCTAAACGATACAGTCAGTACAGTTACCCTAAACGATACAGTCAGTACCGTTACCTAAACGATACAGTCCTTATCGTTACCCGAAGCGATACAGTCAGAACAGTTACCCTAAACGATACAGTCAGTACAGTTACCTAAACGATACAGTCAGTACAGTTACCTAAACGATACAGTCAGTACAGTTACCTAAACGATACAGTCAGTACCGTTACCCTAAGCGATGCAGTCAGTACAGTTACCTAAACGATACAGTCAGTACAGTTACCCTAAACGATACAGTCAGTACAGTTACCCTAAACGATACAGTCAGTACCGTTACCCGAAGCGATACAGTCCGTAGCGTTACCCGAAAGCGATACAGTCAGTAGTTACCTAAATTATACAGTCAGTACCGTTACCTAAACGATACAGTCAGTACCGTTACCCTAAACAATACAGTCAGTACCGTTACCGTAAACGATACAGTCAGTACAGTTACCCTAAACGACACAGTCATAGAAAATTGTGAATAACTCACCACAGGTTAATGAAAAGGTTGTGCTTGAAAGGATGGGTTGCAATGTTGGGTTGTAATTGGAGAGTCTCAGACTTAAATATCTTTCCACACACAGTCTGTGCCTGTATTTCGTTTTCAGGCTAGTGAGGGCCGAGAATCCACTCTCACATAGGTACGTGGTTGCAAAGGGCATCAGAGTCTTAACAGTCTGTGCCTGTATTTGCCAAGGCAGAATACTCTGAGCACAGTCCAATCCAGAAATCTGGCAGTGGCTTCTGATTAAATGACATGTTCACAGAACCGCTTGTTGCAATTTGGATGAGGCTCTTGGTAAGTGGACTGGAGTCAGAGCATGAAAGGGATAACAAATCCAGTTGTTTGTGTCATCTGTTTCAGGAAAGAACCTGCGTAATTGCTCACCCAACTCACTCAGGTGCTTCGCTATGTCACACTTGACATTGTCCGTAAGCTTGAGTTCATTTGCACACAAAAAATCATACAATGATGGAAAGACCTGTGTGTTGTCTTTGTTAATGCAGACAGAGAAGAGCTCCAACCTCTTAATCAATTTTGTCCCGCACATTGAATATTGTTGCGGAGAGTCCCTGTAATGCTAGATTCAGATCATTCAGGTGAGAAAAACATCACCCAGATAGGCCAGTCGTGTGAGAAACTCGTCATTATGCAAGCGGTCAGACAAGTGAAAGTTATGGTCAGTAAAGAACTTTAAGCTCGTCTCTCAATTTAAAAAAATGTGTCAATACTTTGCCCCTTGACAACCAGCACACTTCTTATGTTGTAAAAGCGTTACATGGTCGCTGCCCATATCACTGCATAGTGCAGAAAATACACAAGAGTTCAGGGGCCTTGCTTTAACAAAGTTAACCATTTTCACTGTAGTGTCCAAAACGTCTTTCAAGCTGTCAGCATTCCCTTGGCAGAAAGAGCCTCTCGGTGGATGCTGCAGTGAAACCAAGTGGCGTCGGGAGCAACTGCTTGCACTTGCGTTACCACTCCACTATGTCTCCCTGTCATGGCTTTTGCGCCATCAGAACAAATACCAACATATCTTGACCACCAGAGTCCATTTGATGTCACAAAGCTGTCCAGTATTTTAAAAATATCATCCCCTGTTGTCCTGGTTTCTAGTGGTTTGCAGAAGAGGATGTCTTCCTTAATTGACCTCCCATAAACGTAACGGACATATACCAGGAGCTCTGCCAGGCCCGCCACGTCTGTTGAGTCATCCATCTTTTCTACAGAATTCACTGGCTTGTATGCAAAGCAGTAATTGTTTCAAAAGTTCTGCTGCCATGTCACTGATGCGTCGTGAAACAGTGTTGTTGGATGAAGGCATTGTCTGTATAGTTTTTGGGCCTTTTCCCCAGCATTGTCCAAGCCACATCTGTGGTAGCAGGAAGAATTAAGTCCTCCACAATAGTATGGGGCTTGCCTGTTCTTGCTACTTAGTAGCTCACGATATAAGACGCTTCTAGCCCCTGCTTTTAATGGTATCTGTTGCTTTTATACATGTCTTACTACTCAAATTCTTTACTACTTACTACTCAAATTATTTATACATTTTTGAGCAAAAGGAAATGAGTAGCAGCTACGTTTGGCTACATATGGACTGTTAGTGGAATTCCCGTAGAGAGTAACGGTTAATGTGATTGGATGTCATTATTATTTGACTAGGCTACCTGAATTTGGAAGTTGTGTTGTTATTTCGCTGAACACTAATTTTTATTTATTGGCGGTGAAACGAGGCTAGTCAGGTGAGGAAAAAACCTCACCCAAACGTTGGAAAATGTAAATGGACTGTAGTGGTCAGCGAAATAACAACACAACTTTCAAATTAGCCACCGTGCTTCTACACCTGCTTCTACACCTGCATTGCTTGCTGTTTGGGGTTTTAGGCTGGGTTTCTGTACAGCACTTTGAGATATCAGCTGATGTACGAAGGGCTATATAAATAAATACATTTGATTTGATTTGATTTATTTGTGACTGGTGCGATATGGGTTTTGTGTCCATGTATTTTTGTATGCCGGTAGTTAAATACATTAAATGGCTCCAGCTATTTACCAAGTTCTGCTCTCCTGCGTTTGACTTCCATGCCATCAGTTACGCACCCCATGATAATGATATTCAGTACCGTTACCCTAAATGATACAGTCAGTAATATTACCCTAAATGTTAGTCATTAACATTACCCTAACTGATAGTCAGTAACATTACCCTAAATGTTAGTCATTAACATTAACCTAAATGATACAGTCAGTAGCGTTACCCTAAATGTTAGTCATGAACATTACCCTACATGATGCAGTCAGTAACATTACCCTACATGATGCAGTCAGTAACATTATCCTACATGATGCAGTCAGTAACATTACCCTAAATGGTAGTCATTAACATTACCCTAAATGTTAGTCATTAACATTAACCTAAATGATACAGTCAGTAGCGTTACCCTAAATGTTAGTCATGAACATTACCCTACATGATGCAGTCAGTAACATTACCCTACATGATGCAGTCAGTAACATTATCCTACATGATGCAGTCAGTAACATTACCCTAAATGGTAGTCATTAACATTACCCTAAATGTTAGTCATTAACATCACCCTAAATGTTAGTCATTAACATTACCCTAAATGGCAGTCAGTAACATTACCCTAAATGATAGTCAGTAACATTACCCTAAATGTTAGTCATTAACATTAGCCTAAATGTTAGTCATTAACATTACCCTAAATGGCAGTCAGTAACATTACCCTAAATGTTAGTCATTAACATTAACCTAAATGATACAGTCAGTAGCGTTACCCTAAATGTTAGTCATGAACATTACCCTACATGATGCAGTCAGTAACATTACCCTACATGATGCAGTCAGTAACATTACCCTACATGATGCAGTCAGTAACATTACCCTAAATGGTAGTCATTAACATGACCCTAAATGTTAGTCATTAACATGACCCTAAATGTTAGTCATTAACATTACCCTAAATGGCAGTCAGTAACATTACCCTAAATGATAGTCAGTAACATTACCCTAAATGTTAGTCATTAACATTAGCCTAAATGTTAGTCATTAACATTACCCTAAATGGCAGTCAGTAACATTACCCTAAATGATAGTAATTAACATTACCCTAAATGTTAGTCATTAACATTAGCCTAAATGTTAGTCATTAACATTACCCTAAATTATACAGTCAGTAATATTAATCTAAATGTTAGTACCGTTACCCTAAATGATCGAGTCAGTAACATGACCCTAAATGATCGAGTCAGTAACATTACCCTAAATGATCGAGTCAGTAACATTACCCTAAATGATCGAGTCAGTAACATTACCCTAAATGATCGAGTCAGTAACATTACCCTAAATGATACAGTCAGTAACATTACCCTAAATGATACAGTCAGTAACATTACCTAAATGATACAGTCAGTAACATTACCCTAAATGATACAGTCAGTAACATTACCTAAATGATACAGTCAGTAACATTACCCTAAATGATACAGTCAGTAACATTACCCTAAATGATACAGTCAGTAACATTACCCTAAATGATACAGTCAGTAACATTACCCTAAATGATACAGTAAGTAACATTACCCTAAATGATCGAGTCAGTAACATTACCCTAACCCTCCCTAACATTACCCAAACCCTCCCTAACCCGGACGACGCTAGGCCAATTGTGTGTCGGCTCATGGACCTCCCGGTCACGGCCGGCTGCGACAGAGCCTGGGCTCGAACCCAGAGTCTCTGGTGGCACAGCTAGCACTGCGATGCAGTATCTTAGACTGCACCACCCGGGAGGCCCCACTGGCCCAACGCTCTTAACCGCTAGGTTACCTGCCACCATAGACCTTCTTATCATCTACCTTCTCATCATAAACGATGCCTGGGCGTATCTCAGGGGCCTGGTAGCCCGGCGTGCCCTCCACACCCAGTGCCCCCTCGTGGAAGGACTGGCGCGAGATGCCGTAGTCTGACAGCTTGATATTCACCGGGTCACACACCTAGGATGAGACCAAGAAGGATTATACAAACATACAACACTATTGTTACTACTGGGTGGGCCAAAACACTTCTGGTTTTCATCCTCTCCTTCTCATCAGGGACTGATTCAGACCTGGGACACCAGGTGAGTGCATTTAACTACCAGGTAAAAACACAACAAACTGAAGTGTTTAGGCTTTCCAGGACTGGAATTGAACGGCCCAGACATAGTGGCTAGGGGTCGATTTGTAATTCTGCCCTTCATACTAATCACCTACCTCCAGGGACCACACCAGGATGTTGTCTGACTTGAGGTCACAGAAGATGATGTTCTTCCTGTGCAGGTAGGCCAGCCCTGCTGCAATCTGATAGGCTGCCTTGAAGGTGAGCATGTGACCCAGAGGCATGTACCTGGAGCCTGAATGGGGAGGGGGTTGAGTTAAAGGGCAAGTTTAAAATGTTTTCATAACTTGTGTAGAGAAGATTCTCAGCATTAGGGACCTAACTAGCTGTGGATCTCTCTCTCTCGCGTCTCTCTCCCTGTCTGCCTGTCTGGCATGTCAGTCTGTCTCTCTCTCTCTCTCCCTGTCTGGCGTGTCAGTCTGTCTCTCTCTCTCCCTGTCTGGCGTGTCAGTCTGTCTCTCTCTCTCCCTGTCTGCCTGTCTGGCGTGTCAGTCTGTCTCTCTCTCTTTCTACCTGTTCATACCTTTATGTCTGTCCTCCAGCACAATGTTGAGGCTGCCCAGGGGAGCCAGCTGCAGGGCGAAGCAGAGCGGGTGAATACTGATTCCCACCAGCAGCACGATGCACGGGTGCTGTAGGGAGTGGAGCATGCTGGTCTCCTGGCGGAACTCTGAGAAGCTCCGGCACGCGTCCATGGACTGAAAATGCTTCATCATGGTGTCTGGTGGAGGGACGGGAGGGTTGTGAGGAGAGGGGGGTGGGGTCAGGAGAGGAGAGGAGGAGAGGGGGGTGGGGTCAGGAGAGGAGGATGGGAGGGGGTGGGGTCAGGAGAATAGGAGGGGAGGGGGTGAGGAGAGGGGGGGTGGGGTCAGGGGAGGGGGGAGGAGGGGGAGGGGGTGAGGAGAGGGGGTGGGGTCAGGAGAGGAGGAAGGGGAGGGGGTGAGGTCAGGAGGAGGAGGAGAAGAGGGGGTGGGGTCAGGAGAGGAGGAGGGGAGGGGGATGAGGAGAGGGGGATGGGGTCAGGAGAGGAGGGGGTAGGGTCAGGAGAGGAGGAGAGGGGGTAGGGTCAGGAGAGGAGGAGGGGAGGTGGGTGAGGAGAGGGGGTGGGGTCAGGAGAGGAGGAGGAGAGGGGGGTGGGGAGAGGGGGTGGGGTCAGGAGGGAGGGAGGAGAGGGGGTGGGGAGGGGGGTGGGGTCAGGGAGAGGGGGTGGGGTCAGGAGGAAGGGGGTGGGGTGAGGAGTGTGGGGTCAGGAGAGGAGGAGGGGTGGGATCAGGGGAGGAGAAGTGGAGTGAGGGGAGGGGGGTGGGGTCAGGAGAGGAGGAAGGGGGGGAGGGGGTGAGGTCAGGAGAGGAGGAGAAGAGGGGGTGGGGTCAGGAGAGGAGGAGGGAAAGGGGATGAGGAGAGGGGGATGGGGTCAGAGAGGAGGGGGTAGGGTCAGGAGAGGAGGAGAGGGGGTAGGGTCAGGAGAGGAGGAGGGAGGTGGGTGAGGAGAGGGGGGTGGGGTCAGGAGAGGAGGAGGAGAGGGGGTGAGGAGAGGGGGTGGGGTCAGGAGAGGAGGGGGGTGGGGTCAGGAGAGGAGGAAGGGGGTGGGGTGAGGAGTGTGGGGTCAGGAGAGAGGAGGGGAGTGGGATCAGGGGAGGAGAAGTGGAGTGAGGGGGAGGGGGTGGGGTCAGGAGAGGAGGAGGGGGTGGGGTCAGGAGAGGAGGATGAGGGGGTGGGGTGAGGAGTGTGGGGTCAGGAGAGGAGGACTTGGGAGTGGGGTCAGGGGAGGAGAAGTGGAGTGAGGGGAGGGGGTGGGGTCAGGAGAGGAGAGGAGGAGCAGGGGATGACTTGGGGTGAGGAGAGGGGTGGGGTCAGGAGAGGAGAGGAGAGGGGAGTGAGGTGGTAAGGAGAGGGGTGGGGTCAGGAGAGGAGAGGAGAGGGGAGTGAGGTAAGGAGAGGGGGATGGGGTCAGGAGAGGAGAAGGGGGGTCAAGAGAGGAGAAGGGGTGTGTGGGTCAGGAAGGGAGGAGAGGAAAGATAAGTCACACATCAAATCACATTTTATTTGTCATATGCACCAAAATCTTACCAGCCCTTAAAAAATACAGTTTTAAGAAAAATAAGACTTAAGAAAATATTTACTAAATAAACTAAAGAAGAAAATTAAAGAGCAACAATAAAATAACAATAAGCAGGCTATATACAGGGGGTACTGGTATTGAGTCAGTGTGTGGGGGTACAAGTTAGTCGAGGTCATTGAGGTAATATGTACATGTAGGTAGAGGTAAAGTGACTATGTATAGATAATAAACGGTGAGTAACAGCAGCATTAAAAAAAGGGAGGGGGGGGTCAATGCAAATAGTCTGGGTAGCCATTTGATGAGCTGTTCAGCAGTCTTATAGCTTGGGGATAGAAGATGTTAACAGGGAACATCTGGGATTGGTACATCCCTTTTTGGACAAAAATCTATGAATTATAACCATTGATTCTTGAGGAATGTAACTTATAACATGAGTGGTAATATTTCTCCAGACCCATTCCTCAGCTGTTTACCAAATAATAGATAGATGTGTGTGTGTGTATATATGTATGTTGACATGTGTGTGTGTTGACACGTGTGTGTTAATGGTTTTGGTTACAGGTGCCTGCTGTGCCGGGGTCCCTCTCTCTTTCCATAAAGGCTAATGAGAAGTATTAGGTTTCTGGTTTCGACAGCGCTGTACTCAACCTCCACACCAGGGGTTGGAAACTAGATTCAGCAACAGGACGATTTTTGTCAGAGCGAATGGTTGGGAGGACGGAAAATAATCATAAGAATTTGAACACAGCAAACGGACCACAACTAAGCCCAAATATATATATATTTTTTTACATGTCTCTTTTTAATTCGTGGGAATACTTGTGAACAGATTGCCTAAATATATATATTTTTTGTTTGTTTGTTGAATTCCTGGTGATTTTACAGATTTAAATCAGTTTGCTGGCCGGTTTTGGCCAGTTTTGGCCGGTTTTTGGCCTGTTGACCCCTGCTCAACACCGGCCTACATACAGCATAGCAGACCCCTGGTTCACGCCCAGCTCGGGGCAGACAGGAAAGGAAGATATACTGTTACATATACAGTGTGATGTCTGTATGGCTTTTGACCACTTGCTGCAAAGCAAATTGCTCTTTGGAGGCTAACTCTTTTTACCACGACAGTGCAGAATGTCCGACCTGGTCTAGAGTCACTAGACTGGAACAATAGAGTTTGACCCCTTGGTCCAATCAGATCAGCAGGGTTATTTCAGATCACCTTGGGGATTGACCTCAGAAAGTGGGGATGGACAGAGAGAGAGAGAGGGATAAAAGAGAGAGAGCAAGGAGGAGAAAAGAAAGAGAGAGAGAGAGAAAAGAGAGAGAACGAGGGAGGGCTAGAGAAAAAAAGAAGAGGAATGGGAAAGACAGAGACAAAAGAGAGGGAGAGGGCTGGAAGCGAGAGAGATGGTGGTAGGAGAGAGAGAGAGGACTGGGGAGATGGATGGTCTATTTTCCCAGTGTGGTAGCAGGGTAATGCTGACTTTACTCCTGCAGTATATCACTGTTCTGTCACATCAGACAGAGCTTAAAGGATAACGTTTGCCCAACGTCCTCTCCATCAGAGAAAGGAAAGGATAACGTTTGGATAATGTTGTTTGGAATTACATGTAGATAATGGTCTCTGGAAACATGGGATATACTAGTGTGTATAAACTGCACAAATCTCCCCTCTGTAACGCCTGTATGAACACAGGATATACCCACACACACCCCAATAGGCTGCTATTTCAACATGGTTGTGTGTATGGGTGGAGGTTCAGCATTGGCATTTTAGAAAATGTCATTAATATGTCTGCCTTAAGTGTGGAATGATAAGTGTTTCACAATGTAAACAAAGTGATGTATATACAAAAAAATAAATGCATTCTGATACATAATTGCATTCGTAGGGGGCAGCCTACCTATTTTTCAACCAAAGCTGGTCTGTCTTTTGTTGTAAAATTGGAAGGCTGCACCCTGGTTGGTAAAGGCTGCCATTTTCTGGTTGGTAAAAACCTACATTGGTGGCTTAATTTCAGTTTATGTACCATCTAAACCGCTGCCAAATGTCTTTTCAATAACAATACATAGTATTTTCAGCTGTTTGAAGCTTGTGGACAAAACTGAAAGTAAGAGACTCAAAAGCAAGTCTCCATTGAGGTTGCGAGGGAGGGGGGAGAGTTGTTTGAATTCAGGCTGCGTTGTTGCAATTCGCCTTGCTTCCTTAAGGGGGCTTCATTTTAGATGATGCCCCTTTCTCTCATATCTTATGATCTCTTCTTACCAAGGGAATGGCTGTATTATCTGCTGCCACTTTGTGGCTTTAGATCTAAGCTGCTTGGTAACACATTGTGACAAATACAATTATAAGAAGCATTATTGAGGATCAGATAGCATCACCATCTATCACCCTGCTGAGTGAACCCCTCATCTAGCCTTTATGAGTGAACCCCTCGTCTGGCCTTTAGGAGGCCTTTATGAGTGAACCCCTCATCTGGCCTTTAGGAGGCCTTTATGAGTGAACCCCTCGTCTGGCCTTTAGGAGGCCTTTATGAGTGAACCCCTCATCTAGCCTTTAGGAGGCCTTTATGAGTGAACCCCTCATCTGGCCTTTATGAGTGAACCCCTCGTCTGGCCTTTAGGAGGCCTTTATGAGTGAACCCCTCGTCTGGCCTTTAGGAGGCCTTTATGAGTGAACCCCTCGTCTGGCCTTTAGGAGGCCTTTATGAGTGAACCCCTCTGGCCTTTGGCCTTTATGAGTGAGGCCTTTATGAGTGAACCCCCCTAGGAGGCCTTTATGAGTGTCTGGCCTTTAGGAGGCCTTTATGAGTGAACCCCTCGTCTGGCCTTTAGGAGGCCTTTATGAGTGAACCCCTCGTCTGGCCTTTAGGAGGCCTTTATGAGTGAACCCCTCGTCTGGCCTTTAGGAGGCCTTTATGAGTGAACCCCTCGTCTGGCCTTTAGGAGGCCTTTATGAGTGAACCCCTCGTCTGGCCTTTAGGAGGCCTTTATGAGTGAACCCCTCGTCTGGCCTTTAGGAGGCCTTTATGAGTGAACCCCTCGTCTGGCCTTTAGGAGGCCTTTATGAGTGAACTTTAGGAGGCCTTTATGAGTGAACCCCTCGTCTAGCCTTTAGGAGGCCTTTATGAGTGAACCCCTCGTCTGGCCTTTAGGAGGCCTTTATGAGTGAACCCCTCGTCTAGCCTTTAGGAGGCCTTTATGAGTGAACCCCTCGTCTGGCCTTTAGGAGGCCTTTATGAGTGAACCCCTCGTCTGGCCTTTAGGAGGCCTTTATGAGTGAACCCCTCGTCTGGCCTTTAGGAGGCCTTTATGAGTGAACCCCTCGTCTGGCCTTTAGGAGGCCTTTATGAGTGAACCCCTCGTCTGGCCTTTAGGAGGCCTTTATGAGTGAACCCCTCGTCTGGCCTTTAGGAGGCCTTTATGAGTGAACCCCTCGTCTGGCCTTTAGGAGGCCTTTATGAGTGAACCCCTCGTCTGGCCTTTAGGAGGCCTTTATGAGTGAACCCCTCTGGCCTTTCTGGCCTCTGGCCTTTAGGAGGCCTTTATGAGTGAACCCCTCGTCTAGCCTTTAGGAGGCCTTTATGAGTGAACCCCTCGTCTGGCCTTTAGGAGCCTTTGAGTGAACCCTCGTCTAGCCTTTAGGAGGCCTTTATGAGTGAACCCCTCGTCTGGCCTTTAGGAGGCCTTTATGAGTGAACCCCTCGTCTGGCCTTTAGGAGGCCTTTATGAGTGAACCCCTCGTCTGGCCTTTAGGAGGCCTTTATGAGTGAACCCCTCGTCTGGCCTTTAGGAGGCCTTTATGAGTGAACCCCTCGTCTGGCCTTTAGGAGGCCTTTATGAGTGAACCCCTCGTCTGGCCTTTAGGAGGCCTTTATGAGTGAACCCCTCGTCTGGCCTTTAGGAGGCCTTTATGAGTGAACCCCTCGTCTGGCCTTTAGGAGGCCTTTATGAGTGAACCCCCTCTGGCCTTTAGGAGGGCCTTTGAGTGAACCCCTCGTCTGGCCTTTAGGAGGCCTTTATGAGTGAACCCCTCGTCTGGCCTTTTATGAGGAGGCCTTTATGAGTGAACCCCTCGTCTGGCCTTTAGGAGGCCTTTATGAGTGAACCCCTCGTCTGGCCTTTAGGAGGCCTTTATGAGTGAACCCCTCGTCTGGCCTTTAGGAGGCCTTTATGAGTGAACCCCGTCTGGCCTTTAGGAGGCCTTTATGAGTGAACCCCTCGTCTAGCCTTTAGGAGGCCTTTATGAGTGAACCCCTCGTCTAGCCTTTAGGAGGCCTTTATGAGTGAACCCCTCGTCTGGCCTTTAGGAGGCCTTTATGAGTGAACCCTTGCCACAAAGCCCGTTTTAACATTGGCAGCACCCTTATGGGTTTCACCATTTTAAAGTAGTCAACTGGATTGCAGAATTCTATCCTGGTCTGCAGGAGGGATCAGCCAATTAATTATAGGCTACTCCTGACCTGAGCAAACAGTCCAGCACTGTAGGTGACAACCCTGGCTTTATACCTGCTCAGACTATACACAGTCCAGCACTGTAGGTGACAACCCTGGCTTTATACCTGCTCAGACTATACACAGTCCAGCACTGTAGGTGACAACCCTGGCTTTATACCTGCTCAGACTATACACAGTCCAGCACTGTAGGTGACAACCCTGGCTTTATACCTGCTCAGACTATACACAGTCCAGCACTGTAGGTGACAACCCTGGCTTTATACCTGCTCAGACTATACACAGTCCAGCACTGTAGGTGACAACCCTGGCTTTATACCTGCTCAGACTATACACAGTCCAGCACTGTAGGTGACAACCCTGGCTTTATACCTGCTCAGACTATACACAGTCCAGCACTGTAGGTGACAACCCTGGCTTTATACCTGCTCAGACTATACACAGTCCAGCACTGTAGGTGACAACCCTGGCTTTATACCTGCAGACTATACACAGTCCAACACTGTAGGTGACAACCCTGGAGGTCCACACCTGTAGGTGACAACCCTGGCTTTATACCTGCTCAGACTATACACAGTCCAACACTGTAGGTGACAACCCTGGCTTTATACCTGCTCAGACTATACACAGTCCAGCACTGTAGGTGACAACCCTGGCTTTATACCTGCTCAGACTATACACAGTCCAGCACTGTAGGTGACAACCCTGGCTTTATACCTGCTCAGACTATACACAGTCCAGCACTGTAGGTGACAACCCTGGCTTTATACCTGCTCAGACTATACACAGTTTAGGTGACAACCCTGGCTTTATACCCTCAGACTATACACAGTCCAGCACTGTAGGTGACAACCCTGGCTTTATACCCTGCTATACACAGTCCAGCACTATGACAACTTTATACCTGCTCAGACTATACACAGTCCAGCACTGTAGGTGACAACCCTGGCTTTATACCTGCTCAGACTATACACAGTCCAGCACTGTAGGTGACAACCCTGGCTTTATACCTGCTCAGACTATACACAGTCCAACACTTAGGTGACAACCCTGGCTGCTCAGACTATACACAGTCCAGCACTGTAGGTGACAACCCTGGCTTTATACCTGGACTATACACAGTCCAGCACTGTAGGTGACAACCCCTTTATACCTGCTCAGACTATACACAGTCCAGCACTGTAGGTGACAACCCTGGCTTTATACCTGCTCAGACTATACACAGTCCAGCACTGTAGGTGACAACCCTGGCTTTATACCTGCTCAGACTATACACAGTCCAGCACTGTAGGTGACAACCCTGGCTTTATACCTGCTCAGACTATACACAGTCCAACACTGAACCCCTGGCTTTATACCTGCTCAGACTACACAGGCCTTAGGTGACAACCCTGGCTTTATACCTGCTCAGACTATACACAGAGTGAGGTGACAACCCTGGCTTTATACCTGCTAGCCAGTTTAGGTGGAGGCTTTTACCTGAGTGTCCAACAAGGTGACCCCTGGCTTTATACCTGGCCTTTAGGTGAGCTTTATACCTGCCTTTCCAGCACTGAGGTGACAACCCTGATACCCTCAGACTATACACTCCAGCACTTTGAGGACCCTGGCTTTATACCTGCTCAGACTATACACAGTCCAGCACTGTAGTGACAACCCTGGCTTTATACCTTTATACACAGTCCAACACTGTAGGTGACAACCCTGGCTTTATACCTGCTCAGACTATACACAGAGCACTGTAGGTGACAACCCTGGCTTTATACCTGCTCCTATACACAGTCCAACACTGTAGGTGACAACCCTGGCTTTATACCTGCTCAGACTATACACAGTCCAACACTGTAGGTGACCTTTATACCTGCTTTACACAGTCCAGCACTGTAGGTGAACCCCTTTATACCTGCTCAGACTATACACAGCACTTTGACAACCCTGGCTTTATAGGACTTTCCAGCACTGTAGGTGACAACCCTGGCTTTATACCTGCTCAGACTATACACAGTCCAGCACTGTAGGTGACAACCCTGGCTTTATACCTGCTCAGACTATACACAGTCCAGCACTGAGGTGACAACCCTGGCTTTATACCTGCTCAGACTATACACAGTCCAGCACTGTAGGTGACAACCCTGGCTTTATACCTGCTCAGACTATACACAGTCCAGCACTTTGACAACCCTGGCTTTATACCTGCTCAGACTATACACAGTCCAGCACTGTAGGTGACAACCCTGGCTTTATACCTGCTCAGACTATACACAGCACTTAGGTGACAACCCTGGACCTGGCCTTACACAGTCCAACACTGTAGGTGACAACCCTGGCTTTATACCTGCTCGTACACTCCAGCACTTTAGGTGACAAGCTTTATACCTGCAGACTATTCCAACACTGTAGGTGAACCCTGGCTTTATACCTGCTCAGACTATACACAGCACTTTAGGTGAGGCTTTATACCTGCTCAGTACACAGTCCAACACTGTAGGTGACAACCCTGGCTTTATACCTGCTCAGACTAGCACAGTCCAGCCTTTTGACTGTAGGTGAACCCCTTTATACCTGCTCAGACTATACACAGTTTAGGTGACAAGCTTTATACCTGCTCAGACTATACACAGTCCAGCACTGTAGGTGACAACCCCTTTATACCTGCTCAGACTAGCCTTTAGGTGACCCTGGCTTTATACCTGCTCAGTGAACAGTCCCCTGTAGGTGACAACCCTGGCTTTATACCTGAGACTATACACAGTCCAACACTGTAGGTGACAACCCTGGCTTTATACCTGCTCTACACAGTCCAGCACTTTAGGTGACAACCCTGGCTTTATACCTGCAGACTATACACAGTCCAGCACTGTAGGTGAACCCTGGCTTTATACCTGCTCAGACTATACACAGTCCAACACTGTAGGTGACAACCCTGGCTTTATACCTGCTCAGACTATACACAGTCCAGCACTGTAGGTGACAACCCTGGCTTTATACCTGCTCAGACTATACACAGTCCAACACTGTAGGTGACAACCCTGGCTTTATACCTGCTCAGACTATAGTGAAGTCCCCTGTAGGTGACAACCCTGGCTTTATACCTGCTCAGACTATACACAGTCCAACACTGTAGGTGACAACCCTGGCCTTTCCAGCACTGTAGGTGACAACCCTGGCTTATACCTGCTCAGACTATACACAGAGTAGGTGACAACCCTGGCTTTATACCTGCTCAGACTACACATACACAGTCCAACACTGTAGGTGACAACCCTGGCTTTATACCTGCTCAGACTATACACAGTCCAGCACTGTAGGTGACAACCCTGGCTTTATACCTGCAGACTTTCCAACACTGTAGGTGACAACCCTGGCTTTTACCTGCTCAGACTATACACAGTCCAAGTAGGTGACAACCCTGGACTTAGGTGACAACCCAGTCCAGCACAGTAGGTGACTTTATACCTGCTCAGACTATACAGTCCAACACTGTAGGTGACAACCCTGGCTTTATACCTGCTCAGACTATACACAGTCCAGCACTGTAGGTGACAACCCTGGCTTTATACCTGCTCAGACTATACACAGTCCAACACTGTAGGTGACAACCCTGGCTTTATACCTGCTCAGACTATACACAGTACACAGTCCAACACTGTAGGTGACAACCCTGGCTTTATACCTGCTCAGACTATACACAGTCCAGGCACTGTAGGTGACAACCCTGGCTTTATACCTGCTCAGACTATACACAGTCCAGCACTGTAGGTGACAACCCTGGCTTTATACCTGCTCAGACTATACACAGTCCAGCAGTAGGTGACAACCCTGGCTTTATACCTGCTCAGACTATACACAGTCCAGCACTGTAGGTGACAACCCTGGCTTTATACCTGCTCAGACTATACACAGTCCAACACTAGGTGACAACCCTGGCTTTATACCTGCTCAGACTATACACAGTCCAACACTGTAGGTGACAACCCTGGCTTTATACCTGCTCAGACTATACACAGTCCAACACTGTAGGTGACAACCCTGGCTTTATACCTGCTCAGACTATACACAGTCCAGCACTGTAGGTGACAACCCTGGCCTGCTCAGCTTTATACCCTGGCTCAGACTATACACAGTCCAACACTGTAGGTGACAACTTTATACCTGCTCAGACTATACACTTTAGGTGACAACCCTGGCTTTATACCTGCTCAGACTATACACAGTCCAGCACTGTAGGTGACAACCCTGGCTTTATACCTGCTCAGACTATACACAGTCCAGCACTGTAGGTGACAACCCTGGCTTTATACCTGCTCAGACTATACACAGTCCAGCACTGTAGGTGACAACCCTGGCTTTATACCTGCTCAGACTATACACAGTCCAGCACTGTAGGTGACAACCCTGGCTTTATACCTGCTCAGACTATACACAGTCCAGCACTGTAGGTGACAAGCTTTATACCTGCTCAGACTATACACAGTCCAACACAGTAGGTGACAACCCTGGCTTTATACCTGCTCAGACTATACACAGTCCAACACTGTAGGTGACAACCCTGGCTTTATACCTGCTCAGACTATACACATTCCAGCACTGTAGGTGACAACCCTGCTTTATACCTGCTTTACACAGTACCTGCTGGCTTTATACCTGCTCAGACTATACACAGTCACTGTAGGTGACACTGGCTTTATAGCTCAGTGTCCAACACTGTAGGTGACAACCCTGGCCCTACACAGTCCAGCACTTTATACCTGGCTTTATACCTCAGACTATACACAGTCCAGCACTGTAGGTGACAACCCTGGCTTTATACCTGCTCAGACTATACACAGTCCAACACTGTAGGTGACAACCCTGGCTTTATACCTGCTCAGACTATACACAGTCCAGCACTGTAGGTGACAACCCTGGCTTTATACCTGCTCAGACTATACACAGTCCAACACTGTAGGTGACAACCCTGGCTTTATACCTGCTCAGACTATACACAGTCCAACACTGTAGGTGACAACCCTGGCTTTATACCTGCTCAGACTATACACAGTCCAACACTGTAGGTGACAACCCTGGCTTTATACCTGCTCAGACTATACACAGTCCAGCACTGTAGGTGACAACCCTGGCTTTATACCTGCTCAGACTATACACAGTCCAGCACTGTAGGTGACAACCCTGGCTTTATACCTGCTCAGACTATACACAGTCCAGCACTGTAGGTGACAACCCTGGCTCAGACTATACACAGTCCAGCACTTATACCTGGCTTTATACCTGCTCAGACTATACACAGTCCAACACTGTAGGTGACAACCCTGGCTTTATACCTGCTCAGACTATACACAGTCCAGCACAGTAGGTGACAACCCTGGCTTTATACCTGCTCAGACTATACACAGTCCAACACTGTAGGTGACAACCCTGGCTTTATACCTGCTCAGACTATACACAGTCCAGCACTGTAGGTGACAACTTTATACCTGCTCAGACTATACACAGTCCAGCACCTGGCTTTATACCTGCTCAGACTATACACAGTCCAACACTGTAGGTGACAACCCTGGCTTTATACCTGCTCAGACTATACACAGTCCAGCACTGTAGGTGACAACCCTGGCTTTATACCTGCTCAGACTATACACAGTCCAGCACTGTAGGTGACTTTATACCCTATACACTTTATACCTGCTTTATACCTGCTCAGACTATACACAGTCCAACACTGTAGGTGACAACCCTGGCTTTATACCTGCTCAGACTATACACAGTCCAACACTGTAGGTGACAACCCTGGCTTTATACCTGCTCAGACTATACACAGTCCAACACTGTAGGTGACAACCCTGGCTTTATACCTGCTCAGACTATACACAGTCCAACACTGTAGGTGACAACCCTGGCTTTATACCTGCTCAGACTATACACAGTCCAGCACTGTAGGTGACAACCCTGGCTTTATACCTGCTCAGACTATACACAGTCCAGTCCAACACTGTAGGTGACAACCCTGGCTTTATACCTGCTCAGACTATACACAGTCCAGCACTGTAGGTGACAACCCTGGCTTTATACCTGCTCAGACTATACACAGTCCAGCACTGTAGGTGACAACCCTGGCTTTATACTGCTCAGACTATACACAGTCCAGCACTGTAGGTGACACCCTGGCTTTATACCTGTCAGACTATACACAGTCCAGCACTGTAGGTGACAACCCTGGCTTTATACCTGCTCAGACTATACACAGTCCAGCACTGTAGGTGACAACCCTGGCTTTATACCTGCTCAGACTATACACAGTCCAGCACTGTAGGTGACAACCCTGGCTTTATACCTGCTCAGACTATACACAGTCCAACACTGTAGGTGACAACCCTGGCTTTATACCTGCTCAGACTATACACAGTCCAACACTGTAGGTGACAACCCTGGCTTTATACCTGCTCAGACTATACACAGTCCAGCACTGTAGGTGACAACCCTGGCTTTATACCTGCTCAGACTATACACAGTCCAACACTGTAGGTGACAACCCTGGCTTTATACCTGCTCAGACTATACACAGTCCAACACTGTAGGTGACAACCCTGGCTTTATACCTGCTCAGACTATACACAGTCCAACACTGTAGGTGACAACCCTGGCTTTATACCTGCTCAGACTATACACAGTCCAGCACTGTAGGTGACAACCCTGGCTTTATACCTGCTCAGACTATACACAGTCCAACACTGTAGGTGACAACCCTGGCTTTATACCTGCTCAGACTATACACAGTCCAGCACTGTAGGTGACAACCCTGGCTTTATACCTGCTCAGACTATACACAGTCCAACACTGTAGGTGACAACCCTGGCTTTATACCTGCTCAGACTATACACAGTCCAACACTGTAGGTGACAACCCTGGCTTTATACCTGCTCAGACTATACACAGTCCAACACTGTAGGTGACAACCCTGGCTTTATACCTGCTCAGACTATACACAGTCCAGCACTGTAGGTGACAACCCTGGCTTTATACCTGCTCAGACTATACACAGTCCAGCACTGTAGGTGACAACCCTGGCTTTATACCTGCTCAGACTATACACAGTCCAACACTGTAGGTGACAACCCTGGCTTTATACCTGCTCAGACTATACACAGTCCAACACTGTAGGTGACAACCCTGGCTTTATACCTGCTCAGACTATACACAGTCCAACACTGTAGGTGACAACCCTGGCTTTATACCTGCTCAGACTATACACAGTCCAACACTGTAGGTGACAACCCTGGCTTTATACCTGCTCAGACTACACAGTCCAGACTATGACAACCCTGGCTTTATACAGTACACAGTCCAACACTGTAGGTGACAACCCTGGCTTTATACCTGCTCAGACTATACACAGTCCAACACTGTAGGTGACAACCCTGGCTTTATACCTGCTCAGACTATACACAGTCCAGCACTGTAGGTGACAACCCTGGCTTTATACCTGCTCAGACTATACACAGTCCAGCACTGTAGGTGACAACCCTGGCTTTATACCTGCTCAGACTATACACAGTCCAGCACTGTAGGTGACAACCCTGGCTTTATACCTGCTCAGACTATACACAGTCCAGCACTGTAGGTGACAACCCTGGCTTTATACCTGCTCAGACTATACACAGTCCAGCACTGTAGGTGACAACCCTGGCTTTATACCTGCTCAGACTATACACAGTCCAGCACTGTAGGTGACAACCCTGGCTTTATACCTGCTCAGACTATACACAGTCCAACACAGTAGGTGACAACCCTGGCTTTATAACTGCTCAGACTATACACAGTCCAACACTGTAGGTGACAACCCTGGCTTTATACCTGCTCAGACTATACACATTCCAGCACTGTAGGTGACAACCCTGGCTTTATACCTGCTCAGACTATACACAGTCCAACACTGTAGGTGACAACCCTGGCTTTATACCTGCTCAGACTATACACAGTCCAACACTGTAGGTGACAACCCTGGCTTTATACCTGCTCAGACTATACACAGTCCAACACTGTAGGTGACAACCCTGGCTTTATACCTGCTCAGACTATACACAGTCCAGCACTGTAGGTGACAACCCTGGCTTTATACCTGCTCAGACTATACACAGTCCAACACTGTAGGTGACAACCCTGGCTTTATACCTGCTCAGACTATACACAGTCCAGCACTGTAGGTGACAACCCTGGCTTTATACCTGCTCAGACTATACACAGTCCAACACTGTAGGTGACAACCCTGGCTTTATACCTGCTCAGACTATACACAGTCCAACACTGTAGGTGACAACCCTGGCTTTATACCTGCTCAGACTATACACAGTCCAACACTGTAGGTGACAACCCTGGCTTTATACCTGCTCAGACTATACACAGTCCAGCACTGTAGGTGACAACCCTGGCTTTATACCTGCTCAGACTATACACAGTCCAGCACAGTAGGTGACAACCCTGGCTTTATACCTGCTCAGACTATACACAGTCCAACACTGTAGGTGACAACCCTGGCTTTATACCTGCTCAGACTATACACAGTCCAGCACTGTAGGTGACAACCCTGGCTTTATACCTGCTCAGACTATACACAGTCCAGCACTGTAGGTGACAACCCTGGCTTTATACCTGCTCAGACTATACACAGTCCAGCACTGTAGGTGACAACCCTGGCTTTATACCTGCTCAGACTATACACAGTCCAGCACTGTAGGTGACAACCCTGGCTTTATACCTGCTCAGACTATACACAGTCCAACACTGTAGGTGACAACCCTGGCTTTATACCTGCTCAGACTATACACAGTCCAGCACTGTAGGTGACAACCCTGGCTTTATACCTGCTCAGACTATACACAGTCCAACACAGTAGGTGACAACCCTGGCTTTATACCTGCTCAGACTATACACAGTCCAACACTGTAGGTGACAACCCTGGCTTTATACCTGCTCAGACTATACACAGTCCAACACTGTAGGTGACAACCCTGGCTTTATACCTGCTCAGACTATACACAGTCCAACACTGTAGGTGACAACCCTGGCTTTATACCTGCTCAGACTATACACAGTCCAACACTGTAGGTGACAACCCTGGCTTTATACCTGCTCAGACTATACACAGTCCAGCACTGTAGGTGACAACCCTGGCTTTATACCTGCTCAGACTATACACAGTCCAGTCCACACTGTAGGTGACAACCCTGGCTTTATACCTGCTCAGACTATACACAGTCCAGCACTGTAGGTGACAACCCTGGCTTTATACCTGCTCAGACTATACACAGTCCAGCACTGTAGGTGAGACTTTATACCTGCTCCATGACAGGTGACCCTGGCTTTATACCTGCTCAGACTATACACAGTCCAGCACTGTAGGTGACAACCCTGGCTTTATACCTGCTCAGACTATACACAGTCCAGCACTGTAGGTGACAACCCTGGCTTTATACCTGCTCAGACTATACACAGTCCACACTGTAGGTGACAACCCTGGCTTTATACCTGAGACTATACACAGTCCAGCACTGTAGGTGACAACCCTGGCTTTATACCTCTCAGACTATACCAGTCCAGCACAGTAGGTGACAACCCTGGCTTTATACCTGCTCAGACTATACACAGTCCAACACTGTAGGTGACAACCCTGGCTTTATACCTGCTCAGACTATACACAGTCCAACACTGTAGGTGACAACCCTGGCTTTATACCTGCTCAGACTATACACAGTCCAGCACTGTAGGTGACAACCCTGGCTTTATACCTGCTCAGACTATACACAGTCCAGCACTGTAGGTGACAACCCTGGCTTTATACCTGCTCAGACTATACACAGTCCACACTGTAGGTGACAACCCTGGCTTTATACCTGCTCAGACTATACACAGTCCAGCACTGTAGGTGACAACCCTGGCTTTATACCTGCTCAGATGACAACCCTGGCTTTATACCTGCTCAGACTATACACAGTCCAGCACATGTAGGTGACAACCCTGGCTTTATACCTGCTCAGACTATACACAGTCCAGCACTGTAGGTGACAACCCTGGCTTTATACCTGCTCAGACTATACACAGTCCAGCACTGTAGGTGACAACCCTGGCTTTATACCTGCTCAGACTATACACAGTCCAGCACTGTAGGTGACAACCCTGGCTTTATACCTGCTCAGACTATACACAGTCCAGCACTGTAGGTGACAACCCTGGCTTTATACCTGCTCAGACTATACACAGTCCAGCACTGTAGGTGACAACCCTGGCTTTATACCTGCTCAGACTATACACAGTCCAGCACTGTAGGTGACAACCCTGGCTTTATACCTGCTCAGACTATACACAGTCCAGCACTGTAGGTGACAACCCTGGCTTTATACCTGTCCAACACTGTAGGTGACAACCCTGGACTCAGATACACAGTCCAGCACTGTAGGTGACAACCCTGGCTTTATACCTGCTCAGACTATACACAGTCCAACACATTAGGTGACAACCCTGGCTTTATACCTGCTCAGGTGACTTTATACCTGCTCAGACTATACACAGTCCAGCACAGTAGGTGACAACCCTGGCTTTATACCTGCTCAGACTATACACATTGTAGGTGACAACCCTGGCTTTATACCTGCTCAGACTATACACAGTCCAACACTGTAGGTGACAACCCTGGCTTTATACCTGCTCAGACTATACACAGTCCAACACAGTAGGTGACAACCCTGGCTTTATACCTGCTCAGACTATACACAGTCCAACACTGTAGGTGACAACCCTGGCTTTATACCTGCTCAGACTATACACAGTCCAGCACTGTAGGTGACAACCCTGGCTTTATACCTGCTCAGACTATACACAGTCAGCACAGGTGACACCCTGGCTTTATACCTGCTCAGTGACAACCCTGGCTTTATACCTGCTCAGACTATACACAGTCCAGCACTGTAGGTGACAACCCTGGCTTTATACCTGCTCAGACTATACACAGTACAGCACAGTAGGTGGCGGTGTGCACCTTTTTAGTTTGGCAAAGATAGAGGGTGGGGTCTCTTTCGAAAGCTGTGGAATGAACTGCTTCTCTCGGAGGGAGGGGGGGGGGGGCTGTTGATTGAATTTGACCACTTGACTGATACAACCAGAACGTAATTCAATTGTAAACAATAGGGAAATAAAAGTGATTATTGAGCATCTCCTGTCCCTGGGACATTAAACCATTTGTCCTCGATCACATCGATTGTATCACACACACACACACACACACACACACACACACACACACACACACACACACACACACACACACACACACACACACACACACACACACACACACACACACACACACACACATTGTAAATGGACTGACATTTTACAAACAAAATGTGCTGACTGGCAGAACACAGAACCGAGGAGTCAGCATTTTCTTATTCCATGGAGCAGGATGTCGTAACAGTTAGGAGTCCCTGGTGATGTCACCCTATCACAGATCTCCATCGAGTCCCTGGTGATGTCACCCTATCACAGATCTCCATTGAGTCCCTGGTGATGTCACCCTATCACAGATCTCCATTGAGTCCCTGGTGATGCCACCCTATCACAGATCTCCATTGAGTCCCTGGTGATGTCACCCTATCACAGATCTCCATTGAGTCCCTGGTGATGTCACCCTATCACAGATCTCCATTGAGTCCCTGGTGATGTCACCCTATCACAGATCTCCATTGAGTCCCTGGTGATGCCACCCTATCACAGATCTCCATTGAGTCCCTGGTGATGTCACCCTATCACAGATCTCCATTGAGTCCCTGGTGATGTCACCCTATCACAGATCTCCATTGAGTCCCTGGTGATGTCACCCTATCACAGATCTCCATTGAGTCCCTGGTGATGTCACCCTATCACAGATCTCCATTGAGTCCCTGGTGATGCCACCCTATCACAGATCTCCATTGAGTCCCTGGTGATGTCACCCTATCACAGATCTCCATTGAGTCCCTGGTGATGTCACCCTATCACAGATCTCCATTGAGTCCCTGGTGATGCCACCCTATCACAGATCTCCATTGAGTCCCTGGTGATGCCACCCTATCACAGATCTCCATTGAGTCCCTGGTGATGTCACCCTATCACAGATCTCCATTGAGTCCCTGGTGATGTCACCCTATCACAGATCTCCATTGAGTCCCTGGTGATGTCACCCTATCACAGATCTCCATTGAGTCCCTGGTGATGCCACCCTATCACAGATCTCCATTGAGTCCCTGGTGATGCCACCCTATCACAGATCTCCATTGAGTCCCTGGTGATGTCACCCTATCACAGATCTCCATTGAGTCCCTGGTGATGTCACCCTATCACAGATCTCCATTGAGTCCCTGGTGATGTCACTATCACAGATCCCTATCACAGATCTCCATTGAGTCCCTGGTGATGCCACCCTATCACAGATCTCCATTGAGTCCCTGGTGATGTCACCCTATCACAGATCTCCATTGAGTCCCTGGTGATGTCACCCTATCACAGATCTCCATTGAGTCCCTGGTGATGTCACCCTATCACAGATCTCCATTGAGTCCCTGGTGATGCCACCCTATCACAGATCTCCATTGAGTCCCTGGTGATGCCACCCTATCACAGATCTCCATTGAGTCCCTGGTGATGTCACCCTATCACAGATCTCCATTGAGTCCCTGGTGATGCCACCCTATCACAGATCTCCATTGAGTCCCTGGTGATGTCACCCTATCACAGATCTCCATTGAGTCCCTGGTGATGTCACCCTATCACAGATCTCCATTGAGTCCCTGGTGATGTCACCCTATCACAGATCTCCATTGAGTCCCTGGTGATGTCACCCTATCACAGATCTCCATTGAGTCCCTGGTGATGCCACCCTATCACAGATCTCCATTGAGTCCCTGGTGATGTCACCCTATCACAGATCTCCATTGAGTCCCTGGTGATGCCACCCTATCACAGATCTCCATTGAGTCCCTGGTGATGCCACCCTATCACAGATCTCCATTGAGTCCCTGGTGATGTCACCCTATCACAGATCTCCATTGAGTCCCTGGTGATGCCACCCTATCACAGATCTCCATTGAGTCCCTGGTGATGCCACCCTATCACAGATCTCCATTGAGTCCCTGGTGATGCCACCCTATCACAGATCTCCATTGAGTCCCTGGTGATGCCACCCTATCACAGATCTCCATTGAGTCCCTGGTGATGTCACCCTATCACAGATCTCCATTGAGTCCCTGGTGATGTCACCCTATCACAGATCTCCATTGAGTCCCTGGTGATGCCACCCTATCACAGATCTCCATTGAGTCCCTGGTGATGTCACCCTATCACAGATCTCCATTGAGTCCCTGGTGATGTCACCCTATCACAGATCTCCATTGAGTCCCTGGTGATGTCACCCTATCACAGATCTCCATTGAGTCCCTGGTGATGTCACCCTATCACAGATCTCCATTGAGTCCCTGGTGATGTCACCCTATCACAGATCTCCATTGAGTCCCTGGTGATGTCACCCTATCACAGATCTCCATTGAGTCCCTGGTGATGTCACCCTATCACAGATCTCCATTGAGTCCCTGGTGATGCCACCCTATCACAGATCTCCATTGAGTCCCTGGTGATGTCACCCTATCACAGATCTCCATTGAGTCCCTGGTGATGTCACCCTATCACAGATCTCCATTGAGACCCTTGTGATATCACCCTATCACAGATCTCCATTGAGTCCCTGGTGATGCCACCCTATCACAGATCTCCATTGAGTCCCTGGTGATGCCACCCTATCACAGATCTCCATTGAGTCCCTGGTGATGTCACCCTATCACAGATCTCCATTGAGTCCCTGGTGATGTCACCCTATCACAGATCTCCATTGAGTCCCTGGTGATGTCACCCTATCACAGATCTCCATTGAGTCCCTGGTGATGTCACCCTATCACAGATCTCCATTGGCTATGAACTCAACACAATTCCCCCTAAACATGGAGACAGACGAGAGCTGGAGCTGTAACCAGCTGGGAGCATTCTCAGTGTTGCCAGACGTGGTTGATCAATTGTTGTTTTCCTAACAGAGAAAGTCTGCAACCTTTCAGAGTGTTGGCAACGTGTGGCCGAGGCGTTTATGTAACGTCACAGTTTAGATAACGTGTCCACACAACCCAAGCAATCCTAATATTCTGATAAATGAGTCCCATTGTGTCAATCGTGAGCAGCAAAATGTTTTCATATCACAGAAATCTTCTGCGTGAGCAATTATTTTCAATAATTTCAGTATTTAATAAACGTTCAGTAGCTTGAGCAGACAATCAAATCCTTGTTAAAGTTTGTATGCGCTTTTCATAAGCACAAAAAAAGTCATAAAAACCTTAAATCCATGGTATATTGATACAGCAGGGCCAATGAGGGTAGACAATAAGCATGATAATGTCAGTACAAGTACAAGATACAGGAATGTGAGAGAAAAGGCTGTCTAAGGGACAAGAAGACAAGAGAAGGGGAAAGAAAATATGAGATAGAAGAGAGAGAAAGAGATGATTCAGCCTCTGCTATGGACAAGGCAGAAAGGAACGAAAGGAGACAGGAGAAAAGGGATGAGAGGAGTGAGGAGAAGAGTGAGGAAAAGAGTGAGGAGAGGAGTGAGGAGAGGAGGCAGGAGGGGAGTGAGGAGAGAGGAGAAGAGGCAGGAGAGGAGGCAGGATGTGAAGGAGGAGAGAAGGCAGGAGGGGAGGGAGGAGAGGAAGCAGGAGAGGTGTGAGGAGAGGAGGCAGGAGGGGAGGGAGGAGAGGAGGGAGGAGGGGAGGGAGGAGAAGAGTGAGGAGAGGAGGCAGGAGGGGAGGAGGGAGAGGAGGCAGGAGGGGCGGGGGAGGAGGAGGAGAAGAGGGAAGAAAAGGAGGAGGGGAGGAGAAGAGGAGGCAGGAGGACAAGGAGAAGAGGAGGCAGGAGGAGGGGAGGAGGAGGGAGGAGGGGAGGGAGGAGAGGAAGAGAGGAGAGGAGAGGGAGGAGGAGGAGGAGAGGGAGGAGGGGAGGGAGGGAGAGAGGGAGGAGAGGAGGAGGGAGGAGGAGGGGGGGGGAGGGAGGGAGGGAGGAGGCAGGAGGGGAGGGAGAGGAGGAGGAGGCAGGAGGGAGGAGGGAGGGAGGGAGGGGCAGGGGAGGGAGAAGAGTGAGGAGAGGAGGGAGGAGAAGAGTGAGGAGAGGAGGCGGGGGGGGGGAGAAGAGAGGAGAAGAGGCAGGAGGGGCGGGAGGAGAGGAGGACGGAGGAGGGGAGGGAGAAGAGGAGGGAGGAGAGGAGGCAGGAGGGGAGGGAGAAGAAGAGGGAGGAGAGGATTGAGGATAGGATTGAGGAAAGGAGTGAGGAGAGGATTGAGGAAAGGAGTGAGGAGAGGAGTGAGGAGAGGAGGCAGGAGGGGAGGGAGGGGAGGAGGGAGGAGGGAGGAGGAGAAGAGGAGGAGGGGAAGCAGGAGGGGGAGAGGGAGGAGAGGATTGAGGCAGGGTTGAGGAAAGGAGGAGGAGAGGATTGAGGAAAGGGTGAGGAGAGGAGGCAGGAGGGGAGGGAGGGGAGGAGGAGAGGAGGGGAGGGGAGGAGGAGGAGGAGGAGGAGAGGAGGGAGGAGAAGAGTGAGGAGAGGAGGCAGGAGGGGAGGGAGAAGAGAGAAGAGGCAGGAGAGGAGGCAGGAGGGGCGGGAGGAGAGGAGTGAGGAGAGGAGGGAGAAGAAGAGGGAGGAGATGATTGAGGAGAGGGTTGAGGAGAGGAGGGAGGATAGGAGGCAAGCGAGGAGAGGAGGCAGGAGGGGAGGGAGAAGAGAGAAGAGGCAGGAGAGGAGGCAGGAGGGGCGGGAGGAGAGGAGGGAGGAGAGGAGGGAGAAGAAGAGGGAGGAGATGATTGAGGAGAGGGTTGAGGAGAGGAGGGAGGATAGGAGGCAAGCGAGGAGAGGAGGCAGGAGGGGAGGGAGAAGAGAGAAGAGGCAGGAGAGGAGGCAGGAGGGGCGGGAGGAGTGGAGGGAGGAGAGGAGTGAGGAGAGGAAAGGAGGGAGGAGAGCAGCACCAGGGTGATAGATGATGATGATGATGCTCTCTTATCCTGAAGAGAGAGGGGGCGTCCCAAATGGAACCGTAGTACCTTTACAGTGCACTAGGTCAGACCAGGGCCCATAGGGATCTGAATAGGGAGTCATTTGGGACACACACAGACAGTCCTTATCACAGCCTGGGGAGATTGAAAAGACAGGAGCAGAAATGAGATGGGAAGAGAAAAGGACAGGGGATGAGAGGGATGAACAGATGGGAAGAGAAGATCATGAGGAATCCTCAGAGCCTGCAGAGAGAAAGTTTTTATCACTGTCAGGGATACAGAGAAGACACAAGGAAACAGAGAGAGGAGACAGAAGATGAAGAGGTGATGGAAGAGAGAGAGCATGAAGGCATAAAAAGAGGGGAGGAGGGAGAGAGAGAGGAGAGAGAGGGGAGAAGAGAGAGGGGAGGAGAGAGGGGGAGGAGAGAGAGGGGAGAAGAGAGAGGGGAGAAGAGAGAGGGGAGGAGAGAGGGGAGGAGAGAGCGGGGAGAAGAGAGAGGGGAGGAGAGTGGGGAGGAGAAGAGAGAGGGGAGGAGAGAGGGGAGGAGAAGAGAGGGGAGGAGAGAGGGGAGGGGAGAGAGGGGAGCAGAGAGGGGAGGAGAGAGGGGGGAGGAGAGAGAGGGGGAGGAGAGAGGGGGGAGAAGAGAGAGGGGAGGAGAGTGGGGAGGAGAGAGAGGGGAGAAGAGAGAGGGGAGAGAGAGAGGGGAGGAGAGAGAGGGGAGAAGAGAGTGGGGAGGAAGAGAGAGGGGAGGAGAGAGGGGAGGAGAAGAGAGGGGCAGAGAGGGGGAGAGAGGGGAGGAGAAGAGAGGGGAGCAGAGAGGGGAGAAGAGAGAGGGAGGTGAGAGTGGGGAGAAGAGAGAGGGGAGAAGAGAGGTGAGGAGAAGAGGGGATAGGAGAGAGGGGGAGAGAGAGAGAGAGAGAGGGAAGAGAGAGAGAGAAGAACAGTGTCAGGATGAGAAAATAGATATCAGGATTAAGAGCTGCAATATCGTTCCATGAACAAGGCCCTTAAAGTGAGAGACGATAACTCAAGGATACACACACACACACACACACACACACACACACACACACACACACACACACACACACACACACACACACACACACACACACACACACACACTACACTACACTACACTACACTACACTACAGTTCCATTTGTTCAAAGCTGGCTTAGAGCCAGTGGTAGCGTGGGTGATAGTAGGTATACACTACATGGCCAAAACTATGTGGACACCACTTCACACCCATTGCTGACCGGTGTATAAAATCGAGCACACAGCCATGCGATCACCTTAGACAAACTTTGGCAGTATAAATGGCCTGTACTGATGAGTTCAGTGACTTTCAACGTGGCACCGTCATAGGATGCCATCTTTCCAACAAGTCAGTTGATCAAATTTCTGCCCTGTTAGAGTTGCCCTGGTCAACTGTCAGTGCTGTTGTTGTGAAGTGGAAACATCTAGGAGCAACAATGGTTCAGGCGTGAAGTGGTAGACCACACAAGCTCACAGAACAGGACCACCGAGGGCTGAAGCGCGTAGGAAGTAAAAATGGTCTGTCCTCGGTTGCAACACTCACTACCGAGGACCAAACTGCCTCTGGAAGCAACATCAGCACAATAACTGTTAGTCGGGAGCTTCATGGAATGGGTTTCCATGGCCGAGCAGCCGCACACAAACCTAAGATCACCATGCGCAATGCCAAGCGTTGGCTGGAGAGGAGTAAAGCTCACCGCCATTGGACTCTGGAGCTGTGGAAACGCGTTCTCTGGAGTGATGAATCACGCTTCACCATCTGACAATCTGATGGACTAATATGGGTTTGGCGGATGCCAAGAGAATGCATAGTGCCTGTTTTTCATGGTTCGGGCCCCTTAGTTCCAGTGAAGGGAAATCATAACGCTACAGCATACAATGACATTCTAATCTAAATGACTCTGTGCTTCCAACTTTGTGGCAACAGTCTGGGGAAGGCCATTTCCTGTTCCAGCATGACCCTGTCCTCAACCCCATCGAACACCTGTGGAATGAATTGGAACGCCGACTTCAAGCCAGGCCTAATCGCCCAACATCAGCGCCTGACCTCACTAATGCTCGTGTCTGAATGGAAGCATGTCCCTGCAGCAATGTTCCAATATCTAGTGAACAGTCTTCCTAGAAGAGTGGTGTTAGAGCAGAAGAGGGGAGACCAACTCCATATTAATACCCATGATTTTAGAATGAGATGTTTGATGAGCAGCTGTCCACATACTTTTGGCCATGAAGTGCATCTTAGATCATAGAAGAACTGGACCTTTCTACAATGTCCACCTACCTGCAAGTTTCTTTATTTTCTATTGTAAAAATGGTGTGCAAATATACCTGTGTGTGTGTTCACTGTTTACACGTGTGTGTGACTCCAAGGGAATGTGTGTGTGTGTGTTTGTGTGTTACCTGTACCACTGCTGATGGTCTGCTGCCTGCACTTCTTGAAGTGAAAGCGTTTGATGGCGACTGGTTGGCCACGGTAACAGGCTCTATAGATGATAGTTCCACTGCCCCCCTGGCCCAGGATATCACTCTCCTCCTCACTACACTCCAACTGGGCCTTCTCTAGGAACAACCTACACACACACACACACACACACACAGTATTATGTTATGCATATCACACACACTAACATTATAAACACACTCCAGCTGGTTCTTCTACAGAAACAACCAATATAACACAAAAACACCATACAGTACATGATACTATGTATACCTCATAGAGTACATGATACTATGTATACCTCATAGAGTACATGATACTATGTATACCTCAGAATACATGATACTATGCATACCTCATAGAGTACATGATACTATGTATACCTCATAGAGTACATGATACTATGTATACCTCATAGAGTACATGATACTATGCATACCTCAGAGTACATGATACTATGTATACCTCATAGAGTACATGATACTATGTATACCTCATAGAGTACATGATACTATGTATACCTCATAGAGTACATGATACTATGTATACCTCATAGAGTACATGATACTATGTATACCTCATAGAGTACATGATACTATGTATACCTCATAGAGTACATGATACTATGTATACCTCATAGAGTACATGATACTATGTATACCTCATAGAGTACATGATACTATGTATACCTCATAGAGTACATGATACTATGTATACCTCATAGAGTACATGATACTATGTATACCTCATAGAGTACATGATACTATGCAGCACAAAACATAGTACAAACATTTTAGGGCACAGACAACAGCACAAAGGGCAAGAAGGTCGAGACAACAATACATCACGCAAAGCAGCCACAACTGTCAGTAGGAGTGTCCATGATTGAGTATTTGAATGAAGAGATTGAGATAAAACTGTCCAGTTTGAGTGTTTGTTGCAGCTCGTTCCAGTCGCTAGCTGCAGCGAACTGAAAAGAGGAGCGACCCAGGGATGTGTGTGGTTTGGGGACCTTTAACAGAATTACCTGCCGATCTATAGATTATGCCTCCATAATCTAGCATGGGTAGGATGGTTATCTGAATCAGGGTTAGTTTGGCAGCTGGGGTGAAAGAGGAGCGATTACGACAGAGGAAACCAAGTCTAGATTTAACCTTATCCTGCAGCTTTGATATGTGCTGAAAGAAGGACAGTGTACTGTCTAGCCATACTCCCAAGTACATGTATGAGGTGACTACCTCAAGCTCTAAACCCTCAGAGGTAGTAATAACACCTGTGGGAAGAGGGCCATTCTTCTTACCAAACCACATGACCTTTGTTTTGGAAGTGTTCAGAACAAGGTTAAGGGCAGAGAAAGCTTGTTGGAGAGCGTTTAACGCAAAATCCGGGGAGGGACCAGCTGAGTATCATCTGCATATAAATGGAGGAGAGAGCTTCTTACTGCCTGAACTATATTGTTGATGTAAATTGAGAAGAGCGTGGGGCCTAAGATCGAGCCTTGTGTTCTGCCAGTCACATTCTGTTAAAGATCCCCAAAGCACACACATCCTTGGGTCGCTCCTCTTTAAATAAAGGTTAAATAAATAAATAAACTCCCTTGGTGACAGGCAGTGGCTGAGACAGCAGATGTTCTGACTTTATACACTGCACTCTTTGAGAGAGGTAGTTAGCAAACCAGGCCAAAGACCCCTCAGAGACATAATTTATGACCTTTAAGGATGCAGTGACACATCCATAACCTGAGCGGAAACCTGAATGCATACCAGAGAGAATACTATAGACATCAATGAAGCCAGTCAGTTTCCAACACTTTTGATACACAGGGCAAAATAGAAATAGACCTAGAACAGTTAGGATCAGCTTGATCTCCCCTTTAAATAAAGGACGCACCGTGGCTGCCTTCTAAGCAATGGGAACCTCCCCAGAGAGGAGAGATGGGTTAAAAAGGTTGGAGATAGGCTTGGCGATGATAGAGGCTGTTAAAGAAGAAAGGATCTAAACCATCTGACCCAGATGTTTTTTGGGGGTCAAGTTTAAGGAGCTCCCTTAGCACCTCAGACTCAGTGACCGACTGCAGGGAGAAACTTTGTAGCAGGGCAGGGGGAAAAGAGGGAGGAGCATTGGGACTAGTTGCATTAGAAAGGGTAGGAGATAAGGAAGTGTTGGACGGGCAAGGAGGCATGGCTGAGTCAAATAGGAATCCTGACTTAATGAAGTGGTGATTAAAGAGCTCAGCCATGTGCTTCTTGTCAGTAACAACCACATTATCAACATTAAGGGACAATGGCAGCTGTGAGGAGGAGGGTTTATTCTCCAGGTCTTTAACTGTTTTCAACAACCTCTTGAGATTAGACCCACAGAGAGAGAACTGCTACTTAAAGTAACTAACTTTGGTCTTCCGGATAGCCTGAGTGCACTTATTAATCATTTGCCTGAACAAGAACCAGTCAGCCTGAGTATGTGTGTGCAGAGCCTTTCGCCAAATTCAATTCTTGTGGTGGAAGAACTCCAGATCACGGTCGAACCAGGGGCCGAACCTGTTTTTAATTCTCATTTTCTTTATGTGGGCGTGTTTGTTAACAATACTAGTGAAAATATCCAAAAAGAAGGAAGGCTTGCTCATTAAATGTTTTCAACATGCTACCTCCCTGATCCCAAACTCAACTCTACCTCCTGGATGTCAACACATGCACCATACATTACTATAGCTACCTCCCTGATCCCAAACTCAACTCTACATGCACCATACATTACTACAGCTACCTCCCTGATCCCAACCTCAACTCTACCTGCACCATACATTACTACAGCTACCTCCCTGATCCCAACCTCAACTCTACCTGCACCATACATTACTACAGCTACCTCCCTGATCCCAAACTCAACTCTACCTGCACCATACATTACTACAGCTACCTCCCTGATCCCAACCTCAACTCTACCTGCACCATACATTACTACAGCTACCTCCCTGATCCCAACCTCAACTCTACCTGCACCATACATTACTACAGCTACCTCCCTGATCCCAACCTCAACTCTACCTGCACCATACATTACTACAGCTACCTCCCTGATCCCAAACTCAACTCTACCTGCACCATACATTACTACAGCTACCTCCCTGATCCCAAACTCAACTCTACCTGCACCATACATTACTATAGCTACCTCCCTGATCCCAAACTCAACTCTACCTGCACCATACATTACTATAGCTACCTCCCTGATCCCAACCTCAACTCTACCTCCTAGATGTCAACACATGCACCATACATTACTACAGCTACCTCCCTGATCCCAAACTCAACTCTACATGCACCATACATTACTATAGCTACCTCCCTGATCCCAAACTCAACTCTACCTGCACCATACATTACTACAGCTACCTCTCCCTGATCCCAACCTCAACTCTACCTGATCCCAACCTCAACTCTACCTGCACCATACACTACAGCTAGCTCCCTGATCCCAACCTCAATTACCTGCACCATACAGCTACAGCTACCTCCCTGATCCCAACCTCAACTCTACCTGCACCATACATTACTACAGCTACCTCCCTGATCCCAACCTCAACTCTACCTGCACCATACATTACTACAGCTACCTCCCTGATCCCAACCTCAACTCTACCTGCACCATACATTACTACAGCTACCTCCCTGATCCCTCAACTCTACCTCAACTACAGCTACCTCCCTGATCCCAACTCATACATTACTACAGCTACCTCCCTGATCCCAACCTCAACTCTACCTGCACCATACATTACTACAGCTACCTCCTGATCCCAACCTCAACTCAGCTACATTACTACAGCTAGCTCCCTGATCCCAACCTCAACTCTACCTGCACCATACATTACTACAGCTTCCTCCCTGATCCCAACCTCAACTCTACCTGCACCATACATTACTACAGCTAGCCTCCCTGATCCCAACCTCAACTCTACCTGCACCATACATTACTACAGCTACCTCCCTGATCCCAACCTCAACTCTACCTGCACCATACATTACTACAGCTACCTCCCTGATCCCAACCTCAACTCTACCTGCACCATACATTACTACAGCTACCTCCTGATCCCAACCTCAACTCTACCTCACCATACATTACTACAGCTAGCTCCCTGATCCCAACCTCAACTCTACCTGCACCATACATTACTACAGCTACCTCCCTGATCCCAACCTCAACTCTACCTGCACCATACATTACTACAGCTACCTGCACCCCTGATCCCAACCTCAACTCTACCTGCACATACATTACTACAGCAGCTCCCTGATCCCAACCTCAACTCTACCTGCACCATACATTACTACACCTCCTGATCCCAACCTCAACTCTACCTGCACCATACATTACTACAGCTACCTCCCTGATCCCAACCTCAACTCTACCTGCACCATACATTACTACAGCTACCTCCCTGATCCCAACCTCAACTACAGCTACCTGATCCCAACCTCACCATACATTACTACAGCTACCTCCCTGATCCCAACCTCAACTCTACCTGCACCATACATTACTACAGCTACCTCCCTGATCCCAACCTCAACTCTACCTGCACCATACATTACTACAGCTACCTCCCTGATCCCAACCTCAACTCTACCTGCACCATACATTACTACAGCTACTCCCTGATCCCAACCTCAACTCTACCTGCACCATACATTACTACAGCTACCTCCCTGATCCCAACCTCAACTCTACCTGCACCATACATTACTACAGCTACCTCCCTGATCCCAACCTCAACTCTACCTGCACCATACATTACTACAGCTACCTCCCTGATCCCAACCTCAACTCTACCTGCACCATACATTACTACAGCTACCTCCCTGATCCCAACCTCAACTCTACCTGCACCATACTACAGCACCTCCCTGATCCCAACCATCTACCTGCACCATACATTACTACAGCTACCTCCCTGATCCCAACCTCAACTCTACCTGCACCATACATTACTACAGCTACCTCCCTGATCCCAACCTCAACTCTACCTGCACCATACATTACTACAGCTACCTCCCTGATCCCAACCTCAACTCTACCTGCACCATACATTACTACAGCTACCTCCCTGATCCCAACCTCAACTCTACCTGCACCATACATTACTACAGTTACCTCCCTGATCCCAACCTCAACTCTACCTGCACCATACATTACTACAGTTACCTCCCTGATCCCAACCTCAACTCTACCTGCACCATACATTACTACAGCTACCTCCCTGATCCCAACCTCAACTCTACCTGCACCATACATTACTACAGCTACCTCCCTGATCCCAACCTCAACTCTACCTGCACCATACCTACAGCTACCTCCTGATCCCAACCTCAACTCTACCTGCACCATACATTACTACAGCTACCTCCCTGATCCCAACCTCAACTCTACCTGCACCATTATACATGATCCCAACTACAGCACCATACATTACCTCCTCCCTGATCCCAACCTCAACTCTACCTGCACCATACATTACTACAGCTACCTCCCTGATCCCAACCTCAACTCTACCTGCACCATACATTACTACAGCTACCTCCTGATCCCAACCTCAACTCTACCTGCACCATACATTACTACAGCTACCTCCCTGATCCCAACCTCAACTCTACCTACAGCTACTCCCTGATTACCTCAACCTGCACCATACATTACTACAGCTACCTCCTGATCCCAACCTCAACTCTACCTGCACCATACCTACAGCTACCTCCCTGATCCCAACCTCAACTCTACCTGCACCATACATTACTACAGTTACCTCCCTGATCCCAACCTCAACTCTACCTGCACCATACATTACTACAGCTACCTCCCTGATCCCAACCTCAACTCTACCTGCACCATACATTACTACAGCTACCTCCCTGATCCCAACCTCAACTCTTGCACCATACATTACTACAGCTACCTCCCTGATCCCAACCTCAACTCTACCTGCACATACATTACTACAGCTACCTCCTGATCCCAACCTCAACTCTACCTGCACATTACTACAGCTACCTCCCTGATCCCAACCTCAGCTACCTCCCTGATCCCAACCTCAACTCTACCTGCACCATACATTACTACAGCTACCTCCCTGATCCCAACCTCAACTCTACCTGCACCATACATTACTACAGCTACCTCCCTGATCCCAACCTCAACTCTACCTGCACCATACATTACTACAGCTACCTCCCTGATCCCACCTCTACCTGCACCATACATTACTACAGCTACCTCCCTGATCCCCTCTCTACCTGCACCATACATTACTACATACCTCCCTGATCCCAACCTCAACTCTACCTGCACCATACATTACTACAGCTACCTCCCTGATCCCAACCTCAACTCTACCTGCACCATACATTACTACAGCTACCTCCCTGATCCCAACCTCAACTCTACCTGCACCATACATTACTACAGCTAGCTCCCTGATCCCAACCTCAACTCTACCTGCACCATACATTACTACACAGCTACATTACTACAGCTCCCTGATCCCAACCTCAACTCTACCTGCACCATACATTACTACAGCTACCTCCTGATCCCAACCTCAACTCTACCTGCACCATACATTACTACAGCTACCTCCCTGATCCCAACCTCAACTCTACCTGCACCATACATTACTACAGCTACCTCCCTGATCCCAACCTCAACTCTACCTGCACCATACATTACTACAGCTACCTCCCTGATCCCAACCTCAACTCTACCTGCACCATACATTACTACAGCTAGCTCCCTGATCCCAACCTCAACTCTACCTGCACCATACATTACTACAGCTACCTCCCTGATCCCAACCTCAACTCTACCTGCACCATACATTACTACAGCTACCTCCCTGATCCCAACCTCAACTCTACCTGCACCATACATTACTACAGCACCTCCCTGATCCCAACCTCAACTCTACCTGCACCATACATTACTACAGCTACCTCCCTGATCCCAACCTCAACTCTACCTGCACCATACATTACTACAGCTACCTCCCTGATCCCAACCTCAACTCTACCTGCACCATACATTACTACAGCTACCTCCCTGATCCCAACCTCAACTCTACCTGCACCATACATTACTACAGCTACCTCCCTGATCCCAACCTCAACTCTACCTGCACCATACATTACTACAGCTACCTCCCTGATCCCAACCTCAACTCTACCTGCACCATACATATTACTACAGCTACCTCCCTGATCCCAACCTCAACTCTACCTGCACCATACATTACTACAGCTACCTCCCTGATCCCAACCTCAACTCTACCTGCACCATACATTACTACAGCTACCTCCCTGATCCCAACCTCAACTCTACCTGCACCATACATTACTACAGCTACCTCCCTGATCCCAACCTCAACTCTACCTGCACCATACATTACTACAGCTACCTCCCTGATCCCTGATCCCAACCTCAACTCTACCTCAACTCTACCACCATACATTACTACAGCTACCTCCCTGATCCCAACCTCAACTCTACCTGCACCATACATTACTACAGCTACCTCCCTGATCCCAACCTCAACTCTACCTGCACCATACATTACTACAGCTACCTCCTGATCCCAACCTCAACTCTACCTGCACCATACATTACTACAGCTACCTCCCTGATCCCAACCTCAACTCTACCTGCACCATACATTACTACAGCTACCTCCCTGATCCCAACCTCAACTCTACCTGCACCATACATTACTACAGCTAGCTCCCTGATCCCAACCTCAACTCTACCTGCACCATACATTACTACAGCTACCTCCCTGATCCCAACCTCAACTCTACCTGCACCATACATTACTACAGCTACCTCCCTGATCCCAACCTCAACTCTACCTGCACCATACATTACTACAGCTACCTCCCTGATCCCAACCTCAACTCTACCTGCACCATACATTACTACAGCTACCTCCCTGATCCCAACCTCACTCTACCTCAACTACCTGCACCATACATTACTACAGCTACCTCCCTGATCCCAACCTCAACTCTACCTGCACCATACATTACTACAGCTACCTCCTGATCCCAACCTCAACTCTACCTGCACCATACATTACTACAGCTACCTCCCTGATCCCAACCTCAACTCTACCTGCACCATACATTACTACAGCTACCTCCTGATCCCAACCTCAACTCTACCTGCACCATACATTACTACAGCTAGCTCCCTGATCCCAACCTCAACTCTACCTGCACCATACATTACTACAGCTACCTCCCTGATCCCAACCTCAACTCTACCTGCACCATACATTACTACAGCTACCTCCTGATCCCAACCTCAACTCTACCTGCACCATACATTACTACAGCTACCTCCCTGATCCCAACCTCAACTCTACCTGCACCATACATACCTCCTGATCCCAACCTACTACCTGCACCATACATTACTACAGCTACCTCCCTGATCCCAACCTCAACTCTACCTGCACCATACATTACTACAGCTACCTCCCTGATCCCAACCTCAACTCTACCTGCACCATACATTACTACAGCTACCTCCCTGATCCCAACCTCAACTCTACCTGCACCATACATTACTACAGCTACCTCCCTGATCCCAACCTCAACTCTACCTGCACCATACATTACTACAGCTAGCTCCCTGATCCCAACCTCAACTCTACCTGCACCATACATTACTACAGCTACCTCCCTGATCCCAACCTCAACTCTACCTGCACCATACATTACTACAGCTACCTCCCTGATCCCAACCTCAACTCTACCTGCACCATACACCTGATCCCAACCTCAACTCTACCTGCACCATACATTACTACAGCTACCTCCCTGATCCCAACCTCAACTCTACCTGCACCATACATTACTACAGCTACCTCCCTGATCCCAACCTCAACTCTACCTGCACCATACATTACTACAGCTAGCTCCCTGATCCCAACCTCAACTCTACCTGCACCATACATTACTACAGCTACCTCCCTGATCCCAACCTCAACTCTACCTGCACCATACATTACTACAGCTACCTCCTGATCCCAACCTCAACTCTACCTGCACCATACATTACTACAGCTACCTCCCTGATCCCAACCTCAACTCTACCTGCACCATACATTACTACAGCTACCTCCCTGATCCCAACCTCAACTCTACCTGCACCATACATTACTACAGCTACCTCCCTGATCCCAACCTCAACTCTACCTGCACCATACATTACTACAGCTACCTCCCTGATCCCAACCTCAACTCTACCTGCACCATACATTACTACAGCTACCTCCCTGATCCCAACCTCAACTCTACCTGCACCATACATTACTACAGCTACCTCCCTGATCCCAACCTCAACTCTACCTGCACCATACATTACTACAGCTACCTCCCTGATCCCAACCTCAACTCTACCTGCACCATACATTACTACAGCTACCTCCCTGATCCCAACCTCAACTCTACCTGCACCATACATTACTACAGCTACCTCCTGATCCCAACCTCAACTCTACCTGCACCATACATTACTACAGCTACCTCCCTGATCCCAACCTCAACTCTACCTGCACCATACATTACTACAGCTACCTCCCTGATCCCAACCTCAACTCTACCTGCACCATACATTACTACAGCTACCTCCCTGATCCCAACCTCAACTCTACCTGCACCATACATTACTACAGCTACCTCCCTGATCCCAACCTCAACTCTACCTGCACCATACATTACTACAGCTACCTCCCTGATCCCAACCTCAACTCTACCTGCACCATACATTACTACAGCTACCTCCCTGATCCCAACCTCAACTCTACCTGCACCATACATTACTACAGCTAGCTCCCTGATCCCAACCTCAACTCTACCTGCACCATACATTACTACAGCTACCTCCCTGATCCCAACCTCAACTCTACCTGCACCATACATTACTACAGCTACCTCCCTGATCCCAACCTCAACTCTACCTGCACCATACATTACTACAGCTACCTCCCTGATCCCAACCTCAACTCTACCTGCACCATACATTACTACAGCTACCTGCACCATACCTGATCCCAACCTCAACTCTACCTGCACCATACATTACTACAGCTAGCTCCCTGATCCCAACCTCAACTCTACCTGCACCATACATTACTACAGCTACCTCCCTGATCCCAACCTCAACTCTACCTGCACCATACATTACTACAGCTACCTACCTGATCCCAACCTCAACTCTACCTGCACCATACATTACTACAGCTACCTCCTGATCCTCAACCTCAACTCTACCTGCACCATACATTACTACAGCTACCTCCCTGATCCCAACCTCAACTCTACCTGCACCATACATTACTACAGCTACCTCCCTGATCCCAACCTCAACTCTACCTGCACCATACATTACTACAGCTACCTCCCTGATCCCAACCTCAACTCTACCTGCACCATACATTACTACAGCTACCTCCCTGATCCCAACCTCAACTCTACCTGCACCATACATTACTACAGCTACCTCCCTGATCCCAACCTCAACTCTACCTGCACCATACATTACTACAGCTACCTCCCTGATCCCAACCTCAACTCTACCTGCACCATACATTACTACAGCTACCTCCCTGATCCCAACCTCAACTCTACCTGCACCATACATTACTACAGCTACCTCCCTGATCCCAACCTCAACTCTCCCAACCTCAACTCTACCTGCACCATACATTACTACAGCTACCTCCCTGATCCCAACCTCAACTCTACCTGCACCATACATTACTACAGCTACCTCCCTGATCCCAACCTCAACTCTACCTGCACCATACATTACTACAGCTACCTCCCTGATCCCAACCTCAACTCTACCTGCACCATACATTACTACAGCAGCTACCTCCCTGATCCCAACCTCAACTCTACCTGCACCATACATTACTACAGCTACCTCCCTGATCCCAACCTCAACTCTACCTGCACCATACATTACTACAGCTACCTCCCTGATCCCAACCTCAACTCTACCTGCACCATACATTACTACAGCTACCTCCCTGATCCCAACCTCAACTCTACCTGCACCATACATTACTACAGCTACCTCCCTGATCCCAACCTCAACTCTACCTGCACCATACATTACTACAGCTACCTCCCTGATCCCAACCTCAACTCTACCTGCACCATACATTACTACAGCTACCTCCTGATCCCAACCTCAACTCTACCTGCACCATACATTACTACAGCTAGCTCCCTGATCCCAACCTCAACTCTACCTGCACCATACATTACTACAGCTACCTCCCTGATCCCAACCTCAACTCTACCTGCACCATACATTACTACAGCTACCTCCCATACCTCAACTCTACCTGCACCATACATTACTACAGCTACCTCCCTGATCCCAACCTCAACTCTACCTGCACCATACATTACTACAGCTACCTCCCTGATCCCAACCTCAACTCTACCTGCACCATACATTACTACAGCTACCTCCCTGATCCCAACCTCAACTCTACCTGCACCATACATTACTACAGCTAGCTCCCTGATCCCAACCTCAACTCTACCTGCACCATACATTACTACAGCTACCTCCCTGATCCCAACCTCAACTCTACCTGCACCATACATTACTACAGCTACCTCCCTGATCCCAACCTCAACTCTACCTGCACCATACATTACTACAGCTACCTCCCTGATCCCAACCTCAACTCTACCTGCACCATACATTACTACAGCTACCTCCCTGCTACCTCCCTGACAACCTCAACTCTACCTGCACCATACATTACTACAGCTACCTCCCTGATCCCAACCTCAACTCTACCTGCACCATACATTACTACAGCTACCTCCCTGATCCCAACCTCAACTCTACCTGCACCATACATTACTCTACCTCCCTGATCCCAACCTCAACTCTACCTGCACCATACATTACTACAGCTACCTCCCTGATCCCAACCTCAACTCTACCTGCACCATACATTACTACAGCTACCTCCCTGATCCCAACCTCAACTCTACCTGCACCATACATTACTACAGCTACCTCCCTGATCCCAACCTCAACTCTACCTGCACCATACATTACTACAGCTACCTCCCTGATCCCAACCTCAACTCTACCTGCACCATACATTACTACAGCTACCTCCCTGATCCCAACCTCAACTCTACCTGCACCATACATTACTACAGCTACCTCCCTGATCCCAACCTCAACTCTACCTGCACCATACATTACTACAGCTACCTCCCTGATCCCAACCTCAACTCTACCTGCACCATACATTACTACAGCTACCTCCCTGATCCCAACCTCAACTCTACCTGCACCATACATTACTACAGCTACCTCCCTGATCCCAACCTCAACTCTACCTGCACCATACATTACTACAGCTACCTCCCTGATCCCAACCTCAACTCTACCTGCACCATACATTACTACAGCTACCTCCTGATCCCAACCTCAACTCTACCTGCACCATACATTACTACAGCTACCTCCCTGATCCCAACCTCAACTCTACCTGCACCATACATTACTACAGCTACCTCCCTGATCCCAACCTCAACTCTACCTGCACCATACATTACTACAGCTACCTCCCTGATCCCAACCTCAACTCTACCTGCACCATACATTACTACAGCTAGCTCCCTGATCCCAACCTCAACTCTACCTGCACCATACATTACTACAGCTACCTCCCTGATCCCAACCTCAACTCTACCTGCACCATACATTACTACAGCTACCTCCCTGATCCCAACCTCAACTCTACCTGCACCATACATTACTACAGCTACCTCCCTGATCCCAACCTCAACTCTACCTGCACCATACATTACTACAGCTACCTCCCTGATCCCAACCTCAACTCTACCTGCACCATACATTACTACAGCTACCTCCCTGATCCCAACCTCAACTCTACCTGCACCATACATTACTACAGCTACCTCCCTGATCCCAACCTCAACTCTACCTGCACCATACATTACTACAGCTACCTCCCTGATCCCAACCTCAACTCTACCTGCACCATACATTACTACAGCTACCTCCCTGATCCCAACCTCAACTCTACCTGCACCATACATTACTACAGCTACCTCCCTGATCCCAACCTCAACTCTACCTGCACCATACATTACTACAGCTAGCTCCCTGATCCCAACCTCAACTCTACCTGCACCATACCTCATTACTGCACCAGCTACCTCCCTGATCCCAACCTCAACTCTACCTGCACCATACATTACTACAGCTACCTCCCTGATCCCAACCTCAACTCTACCTGCACATTACTACTAGCTCCCTGATCCCAGCTCAACTCTACCTGATCCCAGCTACCTCCCTCAACTCTACCTGCCTGCACCATACATTACTACAGCTACCTCCCTGATCCCAACCTCAACTCTACCTGCACCATACATTACTACAGCTACCTCCCTGATCCCAACCTCAACTCTACCTGCACCATACATTACTACAGCTACCTCCCTGATCCCAACCTCAACTCTACCTGCACCATACATTACTACAGCTACCTCCCTGATCCCAACCTCAACTCTACCTGCACCATACATTACTACAGCTACCTCCCTGATCCCAACCTCAACTCTACCTGCACCATACATTACTACAGCTACCTCCCTGATCCCAACCTCAACTCTACCTGCACCATACATTACTACAGCTACCTCCCTGATCCCAACCTCAACTCTACCTGCACCATACATTACTACAGCTACCTCCCTGATCCCAACCTCAACTCTACCTGCTACCTCCCAACCTCAACTCTACCTGCACCATACATTACTACAGCTACCTCCCTGATCCCAACCTCAACTCTACCTGCACCATACATTACTACAGCTACCTCCCTGATCCCAACCTCAACTCTACCTGCACCATACATTACTACAGCTACCTCCCTGATCCCAACCTCAACTCTACCTGCACCATACATTACTACAGCTACCTCCCTGATCCCAACCTCAACTCTACCTGCACCATACATTACTACAGCTACCTCCCCCTGATCCCAACCTCCCTCAACTCTACCTGCACCATACATTACTACAGCTACCTCCCTGATCCCAACCTCAACTCTACCTGCACCATACATTACTACAGCTACCTCCCTGATCCCAACCTCAACTCTACCTGCACCATACATTACTACAGCTACCTCCCTGATCCCAACCTCAACTCTACCTGCACCATACATTACTACAGCTAGCTCCCTGATCCCAACCTCAACTCTACCTGATCCCACCATACATTACTACAGCTAGCTCCCTGATCCCAACCTCAACTCTACCTGCACCATACATTACTACAGCTAGCTCCCTGATCCCAACCTCAACTCTACCTGCACCATACATTACTACAGCTACCTCCCTGATCCCAACCTCAACTCTACCTGCACCATACATTACTACAGCTAGCTCCCTGATCCCAACCTCAACTCTACCTGCACCATACATTACTACAGCTAGCTCCCTGATCCCAACCTACCAACTACTACAGCTACCTCCCTGATCCCAACCTCAACTCTACCTGCACCATACATTACTACAGCTACCTCCCTGATCCCAACCTCAACTCTACCTGCACCATACATTACTACAGCTACCTCCCTACACTCTACCTGCACCATACTACCTCCCTGATCCCAACCTCAACTCTACCTGCACCATACATTACTACAGCTACCTCCCTGATCCCAACCTCAACTCTACCTGCACCATACATTACTACAGTTACCTCCCTGATCCCAACCTCAACTCTACCTGCACCATACATTACTACAGCTACCTCCCTGATCCCAACCTCAACTCTACCTGCACCATACATTACTACAGCTACCTCCCTGATCCCAACCTCAACTCTACCTGCAACATACACATCCAACAAAGGATTCTATGTATTGCATTCTGCTATAGGGCTGAAGCTATAGTCGCCATAGCAACATTCCTAAGTCCTTATTAGCTTCCTCTTCATATCATGAACACAAATCGGTGTCTCATATGGCACCCCCTTCCCTATTTAATGCACTCATTTGGACAGGAAGCCAGTCAAAAGTAGTGCACTACATCGGGAAGAGAGTGCCATTTGGGACACAACTGCTCAGAGTTGACCATCTATCCTGGAGCTGACTTCCTGCTAGGGCCCATATGTGAAGGTAAGGCTGGGGGAAACATTATTCAGGGTCAATTTAATCTCAAACATGCTTTAAATTGCATTTCAGCAGAGTCACACAGCAGAGTATTTGAGCGCGTTCCAGTGTGTGTATGTTCTGTGTCCATGTTTGCGTGCACGTTCCTGTGTGTGTGTCTACATAGCTGTGGTGTTAGCTGATGTCAACTCGTGGCACCAGTGTTTGAGGAAGTGATTATTTAGTCAATATCTCTCTTGTCTTAGAGCAGCACTAAAATGTGTTTCCTGATATCAGAAATATTTGGGAGTGATTGTTGCCCCATGAACAGTAAATATGGCAGCGGCCTGTAGTATTTCACAGAGATATACTTGTGTAATCAACCCTCAAGCACTGTGTGTGTGTGTGTGTGTGTGTGTGTGTGTGTGTGTGTGTGTGTGTGTGTGTGTGTGTGTGTGTGTGTGTGTGTGTGTGTGTGTGTGTGTGTGTGTGTGTGTGTGTGTGTGTGTGTGTGTGTGTGTGTGTGTGTGTGTGTGTGTGTGTGGTTAGCCTTAAGGGTAAACAATACATCAACGGATGCGGTCACTGTTGAGAAATCAACTGAAACTCATTACGCAGCCAAACCCTTGAAGAGCTGTGTGTGTGTGTGTGTGTGTGTGTGTGTGTGTGTGTGTGTGTGTGTGTGTGTGTGTGTGTGTGTGTGTGTGTGTGTGTGTGTGTGTGTGTGTGTGTGTGTGTGTGTGTGTGTGTGTGTGTGTGTGTGTGTGTGTGTGTGTGTGTGTGTGTGTGTGTGAGCATGTGTGTGTGTGTGTGTGTGTGTGTGTGTGAGCATGTGTGTGTGTGTGTGTGTGTGTGTGTGTGTGTGTGTGTGTGTGTGTGTGTGTGTGTGTGTGTGTGTGTGTGTGAGCGTGTGTGTGTGTGTGTGTGAGCGTGTGTGTGTGTGTGTGAGCGTGCGCAGGATTGCTGTACCTCTGTATACGAGTGTGTGTGTACAGAGTATCTATGTCTGCATTGTGTTCCATACTGTACATGTCACAGTCCTGTCAGTGAGGAGCCTAAGGAGACTCCTAGACTCCTATCAACAGACACCACAACCAGCAGGAGGACACCACAACCACAAGGCCCTGTACTACACAACAACCACAAGGCCCTGTACTACACAATGGAGGACACCACAACCACAAGGCCCTGTACCACAAGGCCCTGTACTACACAATACTACAGGAGGGACACCACAGGAGGACACCACAACCACAAGGCCCTGTACTACACAATACTTCAGGAGGACACCACAACCACAAGGCCCTGTACTACACAATACTACAGGAGGACACCACAACCACAAGGCCCTGTACTACACAATACTTCAGGAGGACACCACAACCACAAGGCCCTGTACTACACAATACTACAGGAGGACACCACAACCACAAGGCCCTGTACTACACAATACTACAGGAGGACACCACAACCACAAGGCCCTGTACTACACAATACTTCAGGAGGACACCACAACCACAAGGCCCTGTACTACACAATGCTACAGGAGGACACCACAACCACAAGGCCCTGTACTACACAATACTTCAGGAGGACACCACAACCACAAGGCCCTGTACTACACAATACTACAGGAGGACACCACAACCACAAGGCCCTGTACTACACAATACAACAGGAGGACACCACAACCACAATTGACTAAATAGAGCCATCTATCCCGGTTATAACCAAAAGCTCAGCCTGAGTGTGGGTGACAGGTGAAGGGTCAAAAGTGACAGATGATGGGCCACAGGTTAGGGATAAGAGGTTTGTGGTTCAGAGGGTGTGTGTGTGTGCAAGCGCAAGTTTGATAGCATGTTGGAGAGAATCGGTTCTAGCCAAGCTCAGCACAGAATGACTGATCTACAAATCGTCAGGCATCCTAACTTCAACTTGAGAATACATTTAAACTAGTCTCCCATTGACGTCAATGAATGACTAAGAGAAAATGTTACTTAAGTGAAAGACATGATTCACCCCTATGTGAAGAAGATTAGCCCATCTGTGCCGTGCCTTCCTCAGGCTCATAGTCTTGTGAAGTTACACTGAGTCTGGCTGAGTGTGCGATTGGATTTGATAATGACAGAAACTCCCTCCAGCCAATAGTTACACCAATCCTTATATGTCCATGATGGGTAGAGCAAGTGCACACTTCAGGAGAAGGGAGGAGAATTGGGATACAGCATCTATATAGGGGGGGACAGTCGCGCAGCGCTAATAGGTCAACAGGTCAGGGTTTAGAGGTCAAGGGTCAGGGGGAAAGGTGAGAGGTTACCGTGAGGGGAAGTCGGTCATGAAAAGCTCTGGGACCAGCTCCTGAAGGGGCACAGGCTGGTTGGTGTGCTGGGGACACACTATGTACTCCTGGCCCATGGCAGCGATCACACAGTCCTCCATGTTGAAGAAGTGCCCTCCTCTTCCTCCCCCATTTTCTCTGCCTAGCGGTGGGATAATCAGACCAAAAGATAAAGTTGACTTCAGAGTGCAAACTCTGTTTAACAGCAGTCCCATTACAAAAACAATATTATAGGTTGATTTCAAATTAAATCACATTTTATTGGTCACATACACATGGGTTAGCAGATGTTATTGCGAGTGTAGTGAAATGCTTGTGCTTCTAGTTCCGACAGTGCAGCAATATCTAACATGTAGCCTAACAATTCCACAACAACTACCTAATACACACAAATTTAAACAAAGGAATGGAATAAGAATATATACATTTAAATATATGGATGAGCAATGACAGAGGGGCAGAGGCAAGATGCAATAGAAGGTATCAAATACAGTATATACATATGAGATGAGCAATGACAGAGGGCAGAGGCAAGATGCAATAGAAGGTATCAAATACAGTATATACATATGAGATGAGCAATGACAGAGTGGCAGAGGCAAGATGCAATAGAAGGTATCAAATACAGTATATACATATGAGATGAGCAATGACAGAGTGGCAGAGGCAAGATGCAATAGAAGGTATCAAATACAGTATATACATATGAGATGAGCAATGACAGAGGGGCAGAGGCAAGATGCAATAGAAGGTATCAAATACAGTATATACATATGAGATGAGCAAGGTAAGATATGTAAACCTCATTAAAGTGGCATTATTAAAGTGACTAGTGATCCATTAATTCAAGTAGTGATGGCTGTTTAACAGTCTAATGGCCTTGAGATAGAAGCTGTTTTTCAGTCTCTCTGTCCCAGATTTGATGCCCCTGTACTGACCTCACCTAGTAGGGTGAACAGGCAGTAATGGGTGATTGTTGTCCTTGATGATCTTTTTGGCCTTCCTGTGATATCGGGTGCTGTAGGTGTCCTGGAGGGCAGGTAGTTTGCCCCCAGTGATGCGTTGTGCAGACCGCACCTCCCTCTGGAGAGCCTTGTGGTTGTGGGCGGTGCAGTTGCCATGTGCCGCCTTCATCACACTGTGTGGGTGGACCATTTCAGTTTGTCCGTGACGTGTACGCCGAGTAACTTAAAACTTTCCACCTTCTCCACTGCTGTCCCAACGATGTGGATAGAGGGGTGCTCCCTCTGCTGTTTCCTGAAGTCCACGATCATCTCCTTTGTTTTGTTGACGTTGAGTGAAAGGTTGTTTTCCTGACACAACACTCTGAGGGCCCTCACCTCGTCCCTGTAGGCCGTATCGTCATTGTTGATAATCTAGCCTACCACTGTTGTGTTGTCTGCAAACTTGATGATTGAGTTGGAGGCGTGCAAGGCCAGGCAGTCATGGGTGAATAAGGAATACAGGAGGGGGCTGAGCACACACCCTTGTCCCAGTGTTGAGGATCAGTGAAGTGTAGATGTTGTTTCCTACCTTCACCACCTGGGGGGAGGGGGCGGCCCATCAGGAAGTCCAGGACCCAAATGCACAGGGTGGGGTTGAGACCCAGGGCTTCAAGCTTAATGATGAGCTTGGAGGGTACTATGGTGTTGAATGCTGAGCTATAGTCAATGAACAGCATTCTTACATAGGTATTCCTCTTGTCCAGATGGGTTAGGGCAGTGTGATGGTTAGGGCAGTGTGATTGTATCATCTGTGGACCTATTGAAGTGGGTCTACGGTGACAGGTAAGTTGGAGGTGATATGATCCTTGACTAGTCTCTCAAAGCACTTCATGATGACAGGAACAATGGTGGCCATCTTGAAGCATGTGGGGACAGCAGACTGGGATAGGGAGAGATTGAATATGTTCGTAAACACACCAGCCAGCTGGTCTGTGCATGCTCAGAGTATGCAGCTAGGGATGCTGTCTGGGCCGGCAGCCCTGCGAGGGTTAACACGTTTAAATGTCTGACGTCGGTCATGGAGAAAGAAAGCCCACAGTCCTTGGTAGCGGGTCGCGTCGGTGGCACTGTATTATCCTCAAAGCGGGCAAAGAAGGTGTTTAGTTTTCCTGGAAGCAAGACATCGGTGTCCTTAACGTGGCTGGTTTTCTTTTTGTAGTCCGTGATTGTCTGTAGACCCTGCCACATAAGTCTCATGTCTGAGCCGTTGAATTGCGACTCCACTTTGTCTCTATACTGACATTTCGCTTGAATGATTGCCTTGCGGAGGGAATAACTACACTTTTTGTATTTTACCATATTCCTAGTCACCTTTCCATGGTTAAATGCGGTGGTTCGCGCTTTCAGTTTTGCGCGAGTGCCGCCATCTCTCCACAGTTTCTAGTTAGGGTAGGTATTAATAGTCACAGTATGCCACTACACTTCCTTATAAACTCACTCACCGAATCAGCGTATACGTCGATATTATTCTCTGAGGCTACCAGGAACATATCCCAGTCCGCAGATTCGGATTAGTCAGACCAGCGTTGAATAGTCCTTAGCGCGGGTACATCCTGTTTGAGTTTATGACTATAGGACGGGAGGAGCAAAATGGAGTCATGGTCAAATTTGTCGAAAGGAGGGCGGGGGATGGCCTTGTATGCATTGCGGAAGTTAGAGTAGCAGTGATCCAGTGTTTTTCCAGCGTGAGTGCTACAGTCAATATGTTGGTAGAATTTAGGTAGCCTTGTTCTCAAATTTGCTTTGTTAAAATCCCCAGCTACAATAACTGCAGCCTCAGGATATATGGTTTTCAGTTTGCATAAAGTCCTTGAGGGCTGTCATGGTATCGGCTTGAGGGGTTATATATACGGCTGTGACAGTAAATTATCTTGGGAGATAATACGGCCTGCATTTGATTGTAAGGAATTCTAGGTCAGGTGAACAAAAGGACCTGAGTTCCTGTATGTTGTTACAATTACACCATGAGTTGTTAATCATGAAACATACACCCTTGCCCTTTTTCCCGGAGAGATGTTTATTCCTGTCGACGCGACGCACAAAGATTCCAGGTGGCTGTACTGACTCCGACAGCATATCCCGAGACAGCCATGTTTCCGTGAAACAAGAGTATGTTACAATCCCTGATGTCTCTCTGGAAAGCAACCCTTGCCCTAATTTCATATACCTTGTTATCTAGAGACTGGACATTAGCGAATAATATACTCGGAAGCGGTGGGTGGTGTGCGGGCGTCTGAAGTCTGACCTGAAGATCGCTGCGCCTACCTCTTCTTCGGCGGCATTGTTTTGGGTTGGCCTCTGGAATCAGCTCAAATGCCCTGGGTGGTTCGGACAAAGGATCCACTTTGGGAAAGTCGTATTCCTGGTCGTAGTGCTGGTAAGTTGACGTCGCTCTGATATCCAATAGTTCTTCTTGGCTGTATGTAATAACACTTACGATTTTCCGGGCTAACAATGTAACAAATAATGCATAAAAAAACAAGAAACTGAAAAGTATCCTAAGGACTAGAAGCGCGAGGCAGCCCTCTGTCGGCGCCATCTTCAGGTCATTTATCATGCATGCTTATAACAAGTAATAACACATTATAAGGGTATGCTTTCACTAAAGCAAATCATTGTTTTAGTGCTTAATGTCCGCATTGATGGTGTTTAATTTAAACTTTTGCAATAGCCCCTATATATTCCATCAGAAGTTGACTGTATATTGGCCCACCCTACCTTCTCCTCCTCTTCTCCCAGCTGCAGTCACCCTGGTTGGGGGTTCCCCCAGATCCCCAGGCCCCTGGTTCTGTCTGCTCATGGAGGAACACTGGGGACAGGGGGCGTACTGCTCAATCAATCGGGTCCCATCACTCTCACTGGCCGTCAAGGCTAAAGGAGGACAGATGACACAGAGAGATACAGAAAGTCATATGGTCTGGTGGAGTCTGGCCGTAAGGCCTACAGGAGGACAGATAACACTGAGATACAGAAATGGTCTCGTGGAGTCTGGCCGTAAGGCCTACAGGAGGACAGATAACGAGATACAGAAATGGTCTGGTGGAGTCTGGCCGTAAGGCCTACAGGAGGACAGATAACGAGATACAGAAATGGTCTCGTGGAGTCTGGCCGTAAGGCCTACAGGAGGACAGATAACGAGATACAGAAATGGTCTGGTGGAGTCTGGCCGTAAGGCCTACAGGAGGACAGATAACGAGATACAGAAATGGTCTCGTGGAGTCTGGTCTGGCGGTAGTGAAGCCCACTCCGGACTACAAACGTCCCTAGAGGTCAAACGTCAAAGCCCTGACTCCACTACTTTCCTTGCTGTCTTAACCGATTCTCATCAGTCTCCCAGTGTCATGTTCTCTCTGATAATCTCTACCTGAAAATTGAATGTTTCCATGGATACTTCTTACCTTCTGCCATGAGACTTTTTAACAGGAACATGCATTCTCAAAATGCATGCTACCGTGCTCCGAGCACGCAAGATGGAGTATGTGTCCAAATCAAAGTATACCAAACGGAGCACGGAGGACACTTCTCCAAAGCCTACGCTGTTTGTACATATTTTTAAGCATCGATACAATATTCAATGGAAAGTATTCACAGGAATATGATGAAACCACGTTAAAAAAAAGATGCAAAATGTATTGGAATCAATTGCTCCCATTATTTGAGCTGAAGTGAGAGAAAATAAACTCAGACTTCAGAATGAAATGTTGCACACTCACATCTCATAGGTCACCCGACTACAATATGTAATCTTGATACATTAATAAATACATTGTGTGTTCATTTTGGCCTACACTAACCACTGTGGATGGATGGCAAGCCCATAGTAAGTCAGTAGGTCTAGCTACTACTGTTAAGTAGCTTTGTAGATAGCCACAAAGAACAGCTAGCTACCCACAAATAATTTACATATACCTTGCATAACATTCGTTTTATGTTATTTTTGCCTGTTAAACTATCTGGTTAGCTAGATTATTACAAATCACATATAGCTAGCTGATAATTCTGAAGTAAAACGTTTGCGTTTGGGTATATCTTGTTTGGTCTCTATTGTCATTGTCCTGGCTGAAAGAAGGTTCAGTGAATGGGGAGGTGCAGCGTGAGGTAATACAGTTGGGGGAGGTGCAGCGTGAGGTAATACAGTAGGGGGAGGTGCAGCGTGAGGTAATACAGTAGAGGGAGGTGCAGCGTGAGGTAATACAGTAGGGGGAGGTAATACAGTAGGGGGAGGTGCAGCGTGAGGTAATACAGTAGGGGGAGGTGCAGCGAGAGGTAATACAGTAGGGGGAGGTGCAGCGGGAGGTAATACAGTAGGGGAGGTGCAGCGTAGGGGAGGTGAGGTAATACAGTAGGGGGAGGTGCAGCGGGAGGTAATACAGTAGGGGGAGGTGCAGCGTGAGGTAATACAGTAGGGGGAGGTGCAGCGGGAGGTAATACAGTAGGGGGAGGTGCAGCGTGAGGTAATACAGTAGGGGGAGGTGCAGCGTGAGGTAATACAGTAGGAGGAGGTGCAGCGTGAGGTAATACAGTAGGGGGAGGTAATACAGTAGGGGGAGGTAATACAGTAGGGGGAGGTAATACAGTAGGGGGAGGTGCAGCGGGAGGTAATACAGTAGGGGGAGGTGCAGCGTGAGGTAATACAGTAGGGGGAGATGCAGCGGGAGGTAATACAGTAGGGGGAGGTGCAGCGTGAGGTAATACAGTAGGGGGAGGTGCAGCGTGAGGTAATACAGTAGGGGGAGGTGCAGCGGGAGGTAATACAGTAGGGGGAGGTGCAGCGTGAGGTAATACAGTAGGGGGAGGTGCAGCGTGAGGTAATACAGTAGGGGGAGGTGCAGCGGGAGGTAATACAGTAGGGGGAGGTGCAGCGGGAGGTAATACAGTAGGGGGAGGTGCAGCGTGAGGCAATACAGTAGGGGGAGGTAATACAGTAGGGGGAGGTGCAGCGTGAGGTAATACAGTAGGGGGAGGTGCAGCGGGAGGTAATACAGTAGGGGGAGGTAATACAGTAGGGGGAGGTGCAGCGTGAGGTAATACAGTAGGGGGAGGTGCAGCGTGAGGTAATACAGTAGGGGGAGGTGCAGCGGGAGGTAATACAGTAGGGGGAGTGCTTCTCAAATGGAATGTTTTATGCGTTCTCCACACTCTTGTCCTCACAAGAACGTACTCAAGAGAAAGTCCTTGGAGAATACACCTGGAGCATGAGTGTGGAGCACGGTAGTAAGCATATTGAGAAACACCCCGAGTTTTTACACTGCACCAAATACCCTAGTTTCGTACTCCTAACTATCCGTACACCTCTGAAGATTCATCACACCGTCGCCACTCAGATGATCTACAGCCTTTTATCTGTCAACACTCAAAAGCAGCTTTATCTCCCGACTGTTCGAGGTTTGAACACCTGTCAGTGGGGACCAAAGGGTAACGATGTACACTGAGAGGTGGGAAGCAAGTTCAGGGAGTGAATACATTTCATTAATAAATGAACAAAACAAGAAACACAAATAGAGCACCGACATGAAACAGGAACAATGACGACTGGGGAAGAAACCAAAGGGAGGGACTTATAAAGGGCAGGTCATCAAGGAGGTGATGGAGTCCAGGTGACTGTCATTATGCAAGTAACACTGGTGACAGGTGTGCGCCCTAACAAGCAGCCTGGTGACCTAGAGGCCGGAGAGGGAGCACACGTGACACAAAGATCCTGACTGAGTCCAGCATTCAACATGAAGTTGAAGTCATTGAAGAGGTGTTGCTTTTTAAAATATATTTTTTTACTGTGTATTTACTGTTAGTGTATGTATTGGTGCAATCAAACTTCCCCTTTATGGCAAATAATTGATGATCTTATTTTATAAAAAGAAAGAGGATACAAAGGAGTGCACTGTGCACACAGAGACAGGCGCACAGAGACAGGCGCACAGAGACAGGCGCACAGAGACAGGCGCACAGAGAGACAGGCGCACAGAGACAGGCGCACAGAGACAGGCGCACAGAGACAGGCGCACAGAGACAGGCGCACAGAGACAGGCGCACAGAGACAGGCGCACAGAGACAGGCGCACAGAGACAGGCGCACAGAGACAGGCGCACAGAGACAGGCGCACAGAGACAGGCGCACAGAGACAGAGAGACAGGCGCACAGAGAGACAGGCGCACAGAGAGACAGGCGCACAGAGACAGGCGCACAGAGAGACAGGCGCACAGAGAGACAGGCGCACAGAGACAGGCGCACAGAGAGACAGGCGCACAGAGACAGGCGCACAGAGACAGGCGCACAGAGACAGGCGCACAGAGACAGGCGCACAGAGAGACAGGCGCCCAGAGAGACAGGCGCACAGAGACAGGCGCCCAGAGAGACAGGCGCACAGAGACAGGCACACACCAACATAGACTGAATCCTAATTAACTTGAGAAAACTTTCAGTGTGTGAATATCATTTCCATTAATCTGACACATTTGAATCCCCAGTTGGGCCCTGTGCCCATATAAATATAGACATTCTGAATGACTCATGCATGCGAGTGTAAACAAATCCCCAATCAACGTTAATTACTCAGTCATCCAGCACCTAAACTACAGAAACACAAATAATATATCATGAAATATCCCATTTAGCAAACGTTTTTATCCAAAGCGATTTACAGTCATGCACACATTTTCATATGAGTGGCCCCAGCTGAGCGGGGATCGAAAACATAAATATGAATGCACACACACAGATCACAACACACCCACCATGCTGACCAGTCTGCTAAGTGCTGTGATTTGACAGGGAATCTAGAAGCAGCATCAGGAGTTTCATGTGGACTAATGACTGAATCAGCAACACTCCACTGTGTTAAAGCTGCATTTAAAAGACACAATCTGCTATTTTAATTAACATGACGATTGAGCAGCAGGAAATATGACAGACTTCGACTGTCATGCTGAGTTAGGGGAAGCAGATATATATATATATTATCCATTTTCACTTGCTTTGGCAATGTAAACATATGTTCCCCATGCCAATAAAGCCCTTTGAATGGAAAGAGAGAGAAAGCTCACCAGGGAACCACTGTTCGATGAGGGAATTGACATGGTCCGTAATGAAGGCCATGGCTGAAAAATCCCTGGTCTCTGATTGGCAAATGATCTTGATGCCCCCGCTTTTCTTCCTCTTCCAGTTGACATCAGTCGATTCCACACTGCCAAGGGATTAGAATTAGGTTTATGGTCATATTTGCCCTTTACACAATGCTTTTACGCTACGAAAATGTCGCCCCCAGTCTGCTTTTCAATTTAACAGAGGGCTTGAGGTTTGCAGATGACCTCAAGTTGATCTTCAAATAAAATCCTGTGCAACTGTAACAGACTTACTGTAGGGCTGGTTTCTCAGACCCAGACAACTGTAACAGACTTACTGTAGGGCTGGTTTCTCAGACCCAGACAACTGTAACAGACTTACTGTAGGGCTGGTTTCTCAGACCCAGACAACTGTAAAAGACTTACTGTAGGGCTGGTTTCTCAGACCCAGACAACTGTAACAGACTTACTGTAGGGCTGGTTTCTCAGACCCAGACAACTGTAACAGACTTACTGTAGGGCTGGTTTCTCAGACCCAGACAACTGTAAAAGACTTACTGTAGGGCTGGTTTCTCAGACCCAGACAACTGTAACAGACTTACTGTAGGGCTGGTTTCTCAGACCCAGACAACTGTAACAGACTTACTTAGGGCTGGTTTTCAGACCCAGACAACTGTGACAGACTTACTGTAGGGCTGGTCAGACCCAGACAACTGTAACAGACTTACTGTAGGGCTGGTTTCTCAGACCCAGACAACTGTAACAGACTTACTGTAGGGCTGGTTTTCAGACCCAGACAACTGTAAAGACTTACTGTAGGGCTGGTTTCTCAGACCCAGACAACTGTATCAGCTACTGTAGGGCTGGTTTCTCAGACAGACAACTGTAACAGACTTACTGTAGGGCTGGTTTTCAGACCCAGACAACTGTAACAGACTTACTGTAGGGCTGGTTTCTCAGACCCAGACAACTGTAACAGACTTACTGTAGGGCTGGTTTCTCAGACCCAGACAATAACAGACTTACTGTAGGGCTGGTTTCTCAGACCCAGACAACTGTATCAGACTTACTGTAGGGCTGGTTTCTCACCCAGACAACTGTAACAGACTTACTGTAGGGCTGTTTCTCAGACCCAGACAACTGTAACAGACTTACTGTAGGGCTGGTTTTTCAGACCCAGACAACTGACAGACTTACTGTAGGGCTGGTTTCTCAGACCCAGACAACTGTAACAGACTTACTGTAGGGCTGGTTTCTCAGACCCAGACAACTGTATCAGACTTACTGTAGGGCTGGTTTCTCAGACCCAGACAACTGTAACAGACTTACTGTAGGGCTGGTTTCTCAGACCCAGACAAGCCTATTCCTGGACAAAAAAATCACTTGGAGATTCTCCATTATGCTTTTTAGTCGATGACTAGTAGTTGGCTTAAAGGGGAAGTTCAGGATTTTACTACCCGATGACTACTCGGAAAGTATTCTATGGGCCAGCTAAAGTTAGCTGAAATTTGTGGTGGTGGTTTAAACCGGACCATTGATTACATCCTGGCTTCAAAACTACTGTCATTGTGAAGATATTTTTGACATAAAGTTGTAAACTACTGAACTTCCCCTTTAATCCGTGCCCAGGAAAAAGGTCCTTAGTGACCTCAAAATGCGACAACGTAAACAATTAAGTTGATAACATAATAATACAAATGTTAACACACAAAAATGCAACAACGTAGAAGAAAGGAGTTGAGAATCCCCACACTCTCTTTATGTTCCCAGATGTGTTCTCTAAAGGTGCTTGGTTCTCTAAAGGTGCTTGGTTCTCTAAAGGTGCTTGGTTCTCTAAAGGTGCTTGGTTCTCTAAAGGTGCTTGGGTCTCTAAAGGTGCTTGGGTCTCTAAAGGTGCTTTGTTCTCTAAAGGTGCTTGGGTCTCTAAAGGTGCTTTGTTCTCTAAAGGTGCTTGGTTCTCTAAAGGTGCTTTGTTCTATAAAGGTGCTTTGTTCTCTAAAGGTGCTTGGTTCTCTAAAGGTGCTTTGTTCTCTAAAGGTGCTTGGTTCTCTAAAGGTGCTTTGTTCCATAAAGGTGCTTGGGTCTCTAAAGGTGCTTTGTTCCATAAAGGTGCTTGGTTCTCTCTAAAGGTGCTTGGTTCTCTAAAGGTGTTTGTTCAATAAAGGTGCTTGGGTCTCTAAAGGTGCTTGGTTCTCTAAAGGTGTTTGTTCTCTAAAGGTGCTTGGTTCCCTAAAGGTAATTTGTTCCCTAAAGGTGTCCCTCTGAAGAACCTGATGGCGTTGCTGAAGGTACTGTATGGGCTAACTAAGAGCCTTAGAACCTACTGACAACACTCAGATGTGCACTTTTTCAGAGGTATCATTAGGTACAGGTAATCATAATAATATTTCATCATAGCATGTTTCATTAGAGAAAGTATCTCAATATGCTGGAAGTCAAGAGAAAGACAGACACACTGTTTTAGGGAATATACCAGTAATAATATGGAAGTCAAGAGAAAGACAGACACACTGTTTTAGGGAATATACCAGTAATAATATGGAAGTCAAGAGAAAGACAGACACACTGTTTTAGGGAATATACCAGTAATAATATGGAAGTCAAGAGAAAGACAGACACACTGTTTTAGGGAATATACCAGTAATAATATGGAAGTCAAGAGAAAGACAGACACACTGTTTTAGGGAATATACCAGTAATAATATGGAAGTCAAGAGAAAGACAGACACACTGTTTTAGGGAATATACCAGTAATAATATGGAAGTCAAGAGAAAGACAGACACACTGTTTTAGGGAATATACCAGTAATAATATGGAAGTCAAGAGAAAGACAGACACACTGTTTTAGGGAATATACCAGTAATAATATGGAAGTCAAGAGAAAGACAGACACACTGTTTTAGGAATATACCAGAATATGGAAGTCAAGAGAAAATAACTGTTTTAGGGAATATACCAGTAATAATATGGAAGTCAAGAGAAAGACAGACACACTGTTTTAGGGAATATACCAGTAATAATATGGAAGTCAAGAGAAAGACAGACACACTGTTTTAGGGAATATACCAGTAATAATATGGAAGTCAAGAGAAAGACAGACACACTCAAGAGAAAGACAGACACACTGTTTTAGGGAATATACCAGTAATAATATGGAAGTCAAGAGAAAGACAGACACACTGTTTTAGGGAATATACCAGTAATAATATGGAAGTCAAGAGAAAGACAGACACACTGTTTTAGGGAATATACCAGTAATAATATGGAAGTCAAGAGAAAGACAGACACACTGTTTTAGGGAATATACCAGTAATAATATGGAAGTCAAGAGAAAGACAGACACACTGTTTTAGGGAATATACCAGTAATAATATGGAAGTCAAGAGAAAGACAGACACACTGTTTTAGGGAATATACCAGTAATAATATGGAAGTCAAGAGAAAGACAGACACACTGTTTTAGGGAATATACCAGTAATAATATGGAAGTCAAGAGAAAGACAGACACACTGTTTTAGGGAATATACCAGTAATAATATGGAAGTCAAGAGAAAGACAGACACACTGTTTTAGGGAATATACCAGTAATAATATGGAAGTAGGGAATATACCAGTAATAATATGGAAGTCAAGAGAAAGACAGAATAAGACAAGAGAAAGACACACTGTTTTAGGGAATATACCAGTAATAATATGGAAGTCAAGAGAAAGACAGACACACTGTTTTAGGGAATATACCAGTAATAATATGGAAGTCAAGAGAAAGACAGACACACTGTTTTAGGGAATATACCAGTAATAATATGGAAGTCAAGAGAAAGACAGACACACTGTTTTAGGGAATATACCAGTAATAATATGGAAGTCAAGAGAAAGACAGACACACTGTTTTAGGGAATATACCAGTAATAATATGGAAGTCAAGAGAAAGACAGACACACTGTTTTAGGGAATATACCAGTAATAATATGGAAGTCAAGAGAAAGACAGACACACTGTTTTAGGGAATATACCAGTAATAATATGGAAGTCAAGTAAGAAAGTCAAGAGAAAGACAGACACACTGTTTTAGGGAATATACCAGTAATAATGGAAGTCAAGAGAAAGACAGACACACTGTTTTAGGGAATATACCAGTAATAATATGGAAGTCAAGAGAAAGACAGACACACTGTTTTAGGGAATATACCAGTAATAATATGGAAGTCAAGAGAAAGACAGACACACTGTTTTAGGGAATATACCAGAATATACCAGTAATAATATGGAAGTCAAGAGAAAGACAGACACACTGTTTTACACTGGGAATATACCAGTAATAATATGGAAGTCAAGAGAAAGACAGACACACTGTTTTAGGGAATATACCAGTAATAATATGGAAGTCAAGAGAAAGACAGACACACTGTTTTAGGGAATATACCAGTAATAATATGGAAGTCAAGAGAAAGACAGACACACTGTTTTAGGGAATATACCAGTAATAATATGGAAGTCAAGAGAAAGACAGACACACTGTTTTAGGGAATATACCAGTAATAATATGGAAGTCAAGAGAAAGACAGACACACTGTTTTAGGGAATATACCAGTAATAATATGGAAGTCAAGAGAAAGACAGACACTGTTTTAGGGAATATACCAGTAATAATATGGAAGTCAAGAGAAAGACAGACACACTGTTTTAGGGAATATACCAGTAATAATATGGAAGTCAAGAGAAAGACCAACACACTGTTTTAGGGAATATACCAGTAATAATATGGAAGTCAAGAGAAAGACAGACACACTGGAATATAAGTAATAATATGGAAGTCAAGAGAAAGACAGACACCAGTAATAATATGGAAGTCAAGAGAAAGACAGACACACTGTTTTAGGGAATATACCAGTAATAATATGGAAGTCAAGAGACACAAGAATATACAGAGTCAAGAGAAAGACAGACACACTGTTTTAGGGAATATACCAGTAATAATATGGAAGTCAAGAGAAAGACAGACAGACACTGTTTTAGGGAATATACCAGTAATAATATGGAAGTCAAGAGAAAGACAGACACACTGTTTTAGGAATATACCAGTAATAATATGTTTTCAAGAGAAAGACAGACACACTGTTTTAGGAATATACCAGTAATAATATGGAAGTCAAGAGAAAGACAGACACACTGTTTTAGGGAATATACCAGTAATAATATGGAAGTCAAGAGAAAGACAGACACACTGTTTTAGGGAATATACCAGTAATAATATGGAAGTCAAGAGAAAGACAGACACACTGTTTTTTAGTAATAATATGGAATATACTGTTTTAGGGAATATACCAGTAATAATATGGAAGTCAAGAGAAAGACAGACACACTGTTTTAGGGAATATACCAGTAATAATATGGAAGTCAAGAGAAAGACAGACACACTGTTTTAGGGAATATACCAGTAATAATATGGAAGTCAAGAGAAAGACAGACACACTGTTTTAGGGAATATACCCAGTAACTGTTTTAATATGGAAGTCAAGAGAAAGACAGACACACTGTTTTAGGGAATATACCAGTAATAATATGGAAGTCAAGAGAAAGACAGACACACTGTTTTAGGGAATATACCAGTAATAATATGGAAGTCAAGAGAAAGACAGACACACTGTTTTAGGAATATACCAGTAATAATATGGAAGTCAAGAGAAAGACAGACACACTGTTTTAGGGAATATACCAGTAATAATATGGAAGTCAAGAGAAAGACAGACACACTGTTTTAGGGAATATACCAGTAATAATATGGAAGTCAAGAGAAAGACAGACACACTGTTTTAGGAATATACCAGTAATAATATGGAATCAAGAGAAAGACCACACTGTTTTAGGGAATATACCAGTAATAATATGGAAGTCAAGAGAAAGACAGACACACTGTTTTAGGGAATATACCAGTAATAATATGGAAGTCAAGAGAAAGACAGACACACTGTTTTAGGGAATATACCAGTAATAATATGGAAGTCAAGAGAAAGACAGACACACTGTTTTACTGGGAATATACCAGTAATAATATGGAAGTCAAGAGAAAGACAGACACACTGTTTTAGGGAATATACCAGTAATAATATGGAAGTCAAGAGAAAGACAGACACACTGTTTTAGGGAATATACCAGTATAATATGGAAGTAACTGTTTTAGGGAATATACCAGTAATAATATGGAAGTCAAGAGAAAGACAGACACACTGTTTTAGGGAATATACCAGTAATGGAATATGGAAGTCAAGAGAAAGACAGACACACTGTTTTAGGAATATACCAGTAATAATATGGAAGTCAAGAGAAAGACAGACACACTGTTTTAGGGAATATACCCAAGAGAAAGTAACTGTTTTAGGGAATATACCAGTAATAATATGGAAGTCAAGAGAAAGACAGACACACTGTTTTAGGGAATATACCAGTAATAATATGGAAGTCAAGAGAAAGACAGACACACTGTTTTAGGGAATATACCAGTAATAATATGGAAGTCAAGAGAAAGACAGACACACTGTTTTAGGGAATATACCAGTAATAATATGGAAGTCAAGAGAAAGACAGACACACTGTTTTAGGGAATATACCAGTAATAATATGGAAGTCAAGAGAAAGACAGACACACTGTTTTAGGGAATATACCAGTAATAATATGGAAGTCAAGAGAAAGACAGACACACTGTTTTAGGGAATATACCAGTAATAATATGGAAGTCAAGAGAAAGACAGACACACTGTTTTAGGGAATATACCAGTAATAATATGGAAAGTCACACTGTTTTAGGGAATAAAGACAGAACACACTGTTTTAGGGAATATACCAGTAATAATATGGAAGTCAAGAGAAAGACAGACACACTGTTTTATGGGAATATACCAGTAATAATATGGAAGTCAAGAGAAAGACAGACACACTGTTTTAGGGAATATACCAGTAATAATATGGAAGTCAAGAGAAAGACAGACACACTGTTTTAGGGAATATACCAGTAATAATATGGAAGTCAAGAGAAAGACAGACTGTTTTAGGAATATACACTGTTTTAGGGAATATACCAGTAATAATATGGAAGTCAAGAGAAAGACAGACACACTGTTTTAGGAATATACCAGTAATAATATGGAAGTCAAGAGAAAGACAGACACAGTTTTAGGAATATACCAGTAATAATATGGAAGTCAAGAGAAAGACAGACACACTGTTTTAGGAATATACCAGTAATAATATGGAAGTCAAGAGAAAGACAGACACACTGTTTTAGGGAATATACCAGTAATAATATGGAAGTCAAGAGAAAGACAGACACACTGTTTTAGGGAATATACCAGTAATAATATGGAAGTCAAGAGAAAGACAGACACACTGTTTTAGGAATATACCAGTAATAATATGGAAGTCAAGAGAAAGACAGACACACTGTTTTAGGGAATATACCAGTAATAATATGGAAGTCAAGAGAAAGACAGACACACTGTTTTAGGGAATATACCAGTTTTAGGGAATATAATAATAATATGGAAGTCAAGAGAAAGACAGACACACTGTTTTAGGGAATATACCAGTAATAATATGGAAGTCAAGAGAAAGACAGACACACTGTTTTAGGGAATATACCAGTAATAATATGGAAGTCAAGAGAAAGACAGACACACTGTTTTAGGGAATATACCAGTAATAATATGGAAGTCAAGAGAAAGACAGACACACTGTTTTAGGAATATACCAGTAATAATATGGAAGTCAAGAGAAAGACAGACACACTGTTTTAGGAATATACCAGAATGGAATACCAGTTTTAGGGAAATAATATGGAAGTCAAGAGAAAGACAGACACACTGTTTTAGGGAATATACCAGTAATAATATGGAAGTCAAGAGAAAGACAGACACACTGTTTTAGGGAATATACCAGTAATAATATGGAAGTCAAGAGAAAGACAGACACACTGTTTTAGGGAATATACCAGTAATAATATGGAAGTCAAGAGAAAGACAGACACACTGTTTTAGGAATATACCAGTAATAATATGGAAGTCAAGAGAAAGACAGACACACTGTTTTAGGGGAATATACCAGTAATACCAGTAATACTATGGAAGTCAAGAGAAAGACAGACACACTGTTTTAGGGAATATACCAGTAATAATATGGAAGTCAAGAGAAAGACAGACACACTGTTTTAGGGAATATACCAGTAATAATATGGAAGTCAAGAGAAAGACAGACACACTGTTTTAGGGAATATACCAGTAATAATATGGAAGTCAAGAGAAAGACAGACACACTGTTTTAGGGAATATACCAGTAATAATATGGAAGTCAAGAGAAAGACAGACACACTGTTTTAGGAATATACCAGTAATAATATGGAAGTCAAGAGAAAGACAGACACACTGTTTTAGGGAATATACCAGTAATAATATGGAAGTCAAGAGAAAGACAGACACACTGTTTTAGGGAATATACCAGTAATAATATGGAAGTCAAGAGAAAGACAGACACACTGTTTTAGGGAATATACCAGTAATAATGGAAGTCAAGAGAAAGACAGACACACTGTTTTAGGGAATATACCAGTAATAATATGGAAAGTCAAGAGAAAGACAGACACACTGTTTTAGGGAATATACCAGTAATAATATGGAAGTCAAGAGAAAGACAGACACACTGTTTTAGGGAATATACCAGTAATAATATGGAAGTCAAGAGAAAGACAGACACACTGTTTTAGGGAATATACCAGTAATAATATGGAAGTCAAGAGAAAGACAGACACACTGTTTTAGGGAATATACCAGTAATAATATGGAAGTCAAGAGAAAGACAGACACACTGTTTTAGGGAATATACCAGTAATAATGGAAGTCAAGAGAAAGACAGAAGAATATCAAGAGAAAGACAGACACACTGTTTTAGGGAATATACCAGTAATAATATGGAAGTCAAGAGAAAGACAGACACACTGTTTTAGGAATATACCAGTAATAATATGGAAGTCAAGAGAAAGACAGACACACTGTTTTAGGGAATATACCAGTAATAATATGGAAGTCAAGAGAAAGACAGACACACTGTTTTAGGGAATATACCAGTAATAATATGGAAGTCAAGAGAAAGACAGACACACTGTTTTAGGGAATATACCAGTAATAATATGGAAGTCAAGAGAAAGACAGACACACTGTTTTAGGAATATACCAGAATATACACACTGTTTTAGGGAATATACCATAATATGGAAGTCAAGAAAGACAGACAGACACACTGTTTTAGGGAATATACCAGTAATAATATGGAAGTCAAGAGAAAGACAGACACACTGTTTTAGGGAATATACCAGTAATAATATGGAAGTCAAGAGAAAGACAGACACACTGTTTTAGGGAATATACCAGTAATAATATGGAAGTCAAGAGAAAGACAGACACACTGTTTTAGGGAATATACCAGTAATAATATGGAAGTCAAGAGAAAGACAGACACACTGTTTTAGGGAATATACCAGTAATAATATGGAAGTCATTTTATGTAGCACTTTTCATCTCTTTCTCTAATAATTACACAATGAAGCACATAATAAGAGTACATGTGCATGTTTTAAAGACTCATCATTAAGTGCCTGGCTTGGCTAATTAGCCCTGTATGCAATGCTGAGCCAGCTCTGGGTTTGATTAATTAGGCCTGCTCGTTTAGCCGGGTCTGGGGTGGAGACACACGGCTGTGGTTTGGCACGCATCCTGATGGATGAGAAATCTACACCTTGTTGTACAGAGCATGTGTTTGTGAAAAGGTGCTATACAGTAAAGAATACAATATGTATTTACTTAACAGTGGGCCAAATCCTAATCTCGTTCCCAGACACTTTTGCCCAAATGAGCAAAGACTAACGCGTCAAACTTGGCCTTCATTAGCCAATACAGAAAGACCAGGAGAAACTCCCGGAGCATAGGTATTGGCTTAAATCGGCTTCATTTATCAACCAATCATCTCCCACAACACCTTCCCCCTAACCCTCCCCACGGATCGCAGTGGTGTGATTCGTTGAAATTATATGATGACAAATACTTGATACTTGGTCACTGCCATAGAAATCTATGGTCACTCCCACTAAGGCCAACTTTGAATTGTTGAAATCCCAGGCTTATATGCGCCGTGCACAATAGCCTGTGGACGAGGTTAGCCAAATCCTAACTCAAACATTATGCATTGGTGTCAATGGAAGATTTGCTTGAACATTCGAGTCACACACATGCATTTCAAGTAAGTTACCCCAGTGTACCCTTAGTCTCTCACCTTAAATACCCTCCATCAAAGGTGACCAGTAGTCCCTCTCTCCAGTAGATGGTCTGACTGCGGCGGACTCTGAAGGTGCTACAGCGGTGCCTCTGTTGGCTACCTGTTCCCGCAAAACTGTAGATCACCGTGGTCCTCCTCCGCTCACTCTTAGCATTCCTCTTAGGCTCAAAGGACGACACAGAGAGAACTCTTAGCATTACTCTTAGGCTCAAAGGACGACACAGAGAGAACTCTTAGCATTACTCTTAGGCTCAAAGGACGACACAGAGAGAACTCTTAGCATTCCTCTTAGGCTCAAAGGACGACACAGAGAGAACTCTTAGCATTACTCTTAGGCTCAAAGGACGACACAGAGAGAACTCTTAGCATTCCTCTTAGGCTCAAAGGACGACACAGAGAGAACTCTTAGCATTCCTCTTAGGCTCAAAGGACGACACAGAGAGAACTCTTGTCATCAGGTTTCTAAGGCCAAGCATTCCTCTTAGGCTCAAAGGACGACACAGAGAGAACTCTTAGCATTACTCTTAGGCTCAAAGGACTAGGACGACAGAGAACTCTTAGCATTCCTCTTAGGCTCAAAGGACGACACAGAGAGAACTCTTAGCATTCCTCTTAGGCTCAAAGGACGACACAGAGAGAACTCTTAGCATTACTCTTAGGCTCAAAGGACGACACAGAGAGAACTCTTAGCATTCCTCTTAGGCTCAAAGGACGACACAGAGAGAACTCTTAGCATTCCTCTTAGGCTCAAAGGACGACACAGAGAGAACTCTTAGCATTACTCTTAGGCTCAAAGGACTAGGACGACAGAGAACTCTTAGCATTCCTCTTAGGCTCAAAGGACGACACAGAGAGAACTCTTAGCATTCCTCTTAGGCTCAAAGGACGACACAGAGAGAACTCTTAGCATTCCTCTTAGGCTCAAAGGCATTCCTCTTAGGCTCAAAGGACACAGAGAGAACTCTTAGCATTCCTCTTAGGCTCAAAGGACGACACAGAGAGAACTCTTAGCATTCCTCTTAGGCTCAACGACACAGAGAACTCTTAGCATTCCTCACAGAGAGAACTCTTAGCATTCCTCTTAGGCTCAAAGGACGACACAGAGAGAACTCTTAGCATTCCTCTTAGGCTCAAAGGACGACACAGAGAGAACTCTTAGCATTACTCTTAGGCTCAAAGGACGACACAGAGAGAACTCTTAGCATTCCTCTTAGGCTCAAAGGACGACACAGAGAGAACTCTTAGCATTACTCTTAGGCTCAAAGGACTAGGACGACAGAGAACTCTTAGTATTCCTCTTAGGCTCAAAGGACGACACAGAGAGAACTCTTAGCATTCCTCTTAGGCTCAAAGGACGACACAGAGAGAACTCTTAGCATTCCTCTTAGGCTCAAAGGACGACACAGAGAGAACTCTTAGCATTCCTCTTAGGCTCAAAGGACGACACAGAGAGAACTCTTAGCATTCCTCTTAGGCTCAAAGGACGACACAGAGAGAACTCTTAGCATTCCTCTTAGGCTCAAAGGACGACACAGAGAGAACTCTTAGCATTCCTCTTAGGCTCAAAGGACGACACAGAGAGAACTCTTAGCATTCCTCTTAGGCTCAAAGGACGACACAGAGAGAACTCTTAGCATTCCTCTTAGGCTCAAAGGACTAGGACGACAGAGAACTCTTAGCATTCCTCTTAGGCTCAAAGGACGACACAGAGAGAACTCTTAGCATTACTCTTAGGCTCAAAGGCCTAGGACGACAGAGAACTCTTAGCATTCCTCTTAGGCTCAAAGGACTAGGACAACACAGAGAGAACTCTCAGCATTCCTCTTAGGCTCAAAGGACTAGGACAACACAGAGAACTCTTAGCATTCCTCTTAGGCTCAAAGGACTAGGACGACACAGAGAACTCTTAGCATTCCTCTTAGGCTCAAAGGACTAGGACGACAGAGAACTCTTAGCATTCCTCTTAGGCTCAAAGGACTAGGACAACACAGAGAACTCTTAGCATTCCTCTTAGGCTCAAAGGACTAGGACGACACAGAGAACTCTTAGCATTCCTCTTAGGCTCAAAGGACTAGGACGACACAGAGAACTCTCAGCATTCCTCTTAGGCTCAAAGGACTAGGACAACACAGAGAGAACTCTTAGCATTCCTCTTAGGCTCAAAGGACGACACAGAGAGAACTCGTAGCATTACTCTTAGGCTCAAAGGCCAAGGACGACACAGAGAGAACTCTTAGCATTACTCTTAGGCTCAAAGGACGACACAGAGAGAACTCGTAGCATTACTCTTAGGCTCAAAGGACGAGGACGACACAGAAAGGAATCGTTTTAAGAATCGGTACAAGCCTGTGAGCACAACATACACAATTGTCTTGCATTGTGTCTTTTGCCTGCCCCCACCATAATGCTACAAAACCTATTGAATATAGTATAGGTTAGAAAAATGTTTTATTGAAGAGCATAAATACATATGCTATATACTCAGTCTTGTGAATATCCTCCATGTATTTACATAACTGGCATCAGACAGTAACATAAATATCAACTAGCATAATCCAGGTAGCACATGTGGATCTTTTCAAAAGTAATGGACTGTACGAGTTCTACACTCTTCTATACAGTCTTTTCAATGCCCTTGCAGGTGTCACCGGGAAACCCTGTTAAACTGCCCATGCAGGAGTGGGTATGAAACCCTGTTACCTGGAGGTCCATCTCGTTGAGGCTGATGAGCATGCGGGCGATGAAGCGTTCCCAGAATCCCGCTGGCACGAAGCTCATCTTGAAGAGGCGCTGGATGGAGTTGGCCGTCTCTTGACGGAAGCCGTGGATGTCCATAGCAGGTTTAGGAGGAAGGAGGTGGGGGAGGAGGTAACTGTAGAGGAGGAGAAAAGGTAGAGTTAAATGTAGAGGAGGAATATAAGGAAACCATGAATGTCCATAGCAGGTTTAGGAGGAAGGAGGTGGGGGAGGAGGTAACTGTAGAGGAGGAGAAAAGGTAGAGTTAAATGTAGAGGAGGAATATAAGGAAACCATGAATGTCCATAGCAGGTTTAGGAGGAAGGAGGTGGGGGAGGAGGTAACTGTAGAGGAGGAGAAAAGGTAGAGTTAAATGTAGAGGAGGAATATAAGGAAACCATGAATGTCCATAGCAGGTTTAGGAGGAAGGAGGTGGGGGAGCAGGTAATGGTGTAGGAGGAGCAGGACAGAGGTAGAGTTACAAGTTATGGATGTCCATAAGGGGAACGAGGTGGGGCAGATATATGAGATATGTTATAGGGTCAGTTCTGTTTGCTTTCAGAGAGATAAGCCGTGCTACAAAGTGCATTGTGAAAAGAAAGTAGGAGCCTGAACAGTTCAGTTCGGGTCAGCACGATAGTGCACATCATATCTGAGAATCAGTCTCCATGTCGCTGGGCCCAAGTTCTGTAAGCAAACATAGTGGAATGATGCAGATAGAAATGTCATGAATAGAGCTGACTTGATTCCTTATTCTACAAATCAGAGGCAGGCTTGTTCTACATGACACAGTTCCATCTGAACGGTGCACGATGTTATGCTCTGCTGAACATGGCCCAGGGCCCAGCTCAGAGAACGGCCCGTCCCTACCTATCGCTGGCCACAGGCAGAGCAATCTCAAACTTGGCCAGAAACTGGAAGTACTGCTCCTCCGTCTGCTGGGTGAAGCCCGTTCCCACCAGGAGCATGCGTAGATCCTCCGCTCGGATCACCCCATTCCAGGCCACCGATCGGGAGCTCTTCAGGTGGATGATCCGCTCCAGACAGTCCGACAGCCACACGGGACAGAGGAAGTAGAGGGTACACAGGCCGTGACTGGTGTCTGGGAAGTGGAGGATGGTGCCTGTCTCGATCAGGAAGCTGATGGCTGGAGAGAGGCACGAGGGAAGGAGAGAGGGAGAGAAGAGATCAAGTTTCAAGTTCTTATTGTCACTTGCACAAGTACAGTGAAATTGCTTTCTTTCTCTTTCCCAACAATGCAGCAATTCAGATCAGTAGCACTATAAAAATAACTAAAACAGTCAAGATGGAGGGAGGGAAAATGAAGAGGAATATATTCATCAGGAACATTTTATATAATAGTCTGGACAATGATATGATATAGTATGGTTAGTTAAACCAGGAGGGTTAGTTGTACCTCTCCAAGGGGACCGAGGTTAGTGGCCCCTGGTCTACATAATATGTAAAAGGATGAGAAAGCCAACCTGAAGAGAATGTGCAACTGTGTATAAAACCATTCAAAAAAAAAGTACCAATGCATCTGTTTATCTCGATATCAAATCATTTCAGGGTAACAATTAAAGGAACATTCCACACCAGAACTCTTTTGGTGTTGCTTTCATTAGTCCATTGTTGAAATGTTTTGCATGACAGCAATCAAGTTTTCTAGATATATAACTTTCAAAATACACAAATACAGCAGGTATGCTACATTTAGCATCCTATGCTACATTTAGCATCCTATGCTACATTTAGCATCCTATGCTACATTTAGCATCCTATGCTACATTTAGCATCCTATGATACATTTAGCATCCTATGATACATTTAGCATCCTATGATACATTTAGCATCCTATGATACATTTAGCATCCTGTTACAGACCTATATCCATTCTGCCCTGCCTATCTAAGGTCTTCGAAAGCCAAGTCAACAAACAGGTCACTGACCATCTCGAATCCCACCGTACCTTCTCCGCTATGCAATCTGGTTTCCGAGCCGGTCACGGGTGCACCTCAGCCACACTCAAGGTACTAAACGACATCATAACCGCCATCGATAAAAGACAGTACTGTGCAGCCGTCTTCATCGACCTTGCCAAGGCTTTCGACTCTGTCAATCACCATATTCTTATCGGCAGACTCAGTAGCCTCGGTTTTTCGGATGACTGCCTTGCCTGGTTCACCAATTACTTTGCAGACAGAGTTCAGTGTGTCAAATCGGAGGGCATGCTGTCCGATCCTCTGGCAGTCTCTATGGGGGTGCCACAGGGTTCAATTCTTGGGCCGACTCTTTTCTCTGTATATATCAATGATGTTGCTCTTGCTGCGGGCGATTCCCTGATCCACCTCTACGCAGACGACACCATTCTATATACTTTCGGCCCGTCATTGGACACTGTGCTATCTAACCTCCAAACAAGCTTCAATGCCATACAACACTCCTTCCGTGGCCTCCAACTGCTCTTAAACGCTAGTAAAACCAAATGCATGCTTTTCAACCGATCGCTGCCTGCACCCGCATGCCCGACTAGCATCACCACACTGGATGGTTCCGACCTTGAATATGTGGACACCTATAAGTACCTAGGTGTCTGGCTAGACTGCAAGCTCTCCTTCCAGACCCATATCAAACATCTCCAATCGAAAATCAAATCAAGAGTCGGCTTTCTATTCCGCAACAAAGCCTCCTTCACTCACGCTGCCAAGCTTACCCTAGTAAAACTGACTATCCTACCGATCCTCGACTTCGGCGATGTCATCTCCAAAATTGCTTCCAACACTCTACTCAGCAAACTGGATGCAATTTATCACAGTGCCATCCGTTTTGTCACTAAAGCACCTTATACTACCCACCACTGCGACTTGTATGCTCTGGTCGGCTGGCCCTCGCTACATATTCGTCGCCAGACCCACTGGCTCCAGGTCATCTACAAGTCCATGCTAGGTAAAGCTCCGCCTTATCTCAGTTCACTGGTCACGATGGCAACACCCATCCGTAGCACGCGCTCCAGCAGGTGTATCTCTCTGATCATCCCTAAAGCAAACACCTCATTCGGCCGCCTTTCGTTCCAGTACTCTGCTGCCTGTGACTGGAACGAATTGCAAAAATCGCTGAAGTTGGAGACTTTTATCTCCCTCACCAACTTCAAACATCAGCTATCTGAGCAGCTAACCGATCGCTGCAGCTGTACATAATCTATTGGTAAATAGCCCACCCATTTTCACCTACCTCATCCCCACAGTTTTTATTTATTTACTTTTCTGCTCTTTTGCACACCAATATCTCTCTCTACCTGTACATGATCATCTGATCATTTATCACTCCAGTGTTAATCTGCAATATTGTAATTATTCGCCTACCTCCTCATGCCTTTTGCACACATTGTATATAGACTCCCCTTTTTTCTACTGTGTTATTGACTTGTTAATTGTTTACTCCATGTGTAACTCTGTGTTGTTTGTTCACACTGCTATGCTTTATCTTGGCCAGGTCGCAGTTGCAAATGAGAACTTGTTCTCAACTAGCCTACCTGGTTAAATAAAGGTGAAATATATATATTTTTTTTAAATACGTTTAGCACCCTATGATACATTTAGCATCCTATGCTGCATTTAGCATCCTATGCTGCATTTAGCATCCTATGCTGCGTTTAGCACCCTATGATACATTTAGCATCCTATGCTGCGTTTAGCATCCTATGCTGCGTTTAGCATCCTATGCTGCGTTTAGCACCCTATGATACATTTAGCACCCTATGATACATTTAGCATCCCATTTAGCATCCTATGCTGCGTTTAGCATCCTATGCTGCGTTTAGCATCCTATGCTGCGTTTAGCATCCTATGCTGCGTTTAGCATCATACCTGCTGTATTTCTTTATTTTGAAAGTTATACATCTTGAAAACTTGATAGCTGACATGCAAAACATTTTGGGACTATGTCAACAATGGACGAATGAAATGTTCCTACCTCACAGCGATTGTTTCAATTATAATGGTCAAAAAGAAAGAGAAACAGCTTCTTAGCAAAGGGCAATTTCTCCTGCAAGAATTTAGCTAGGAATGTCTGGAAGTGGTCTGACTGGGGAGGGGCGAACTGACATTTGCTGTTATTGGGAGAGAGGATTGGAAATCTCTTTCTTATTGGTCTATTAACTAATTTACTGCGTGGTGATGTCACCATGGAAGGCCAAAACTCCATCCCACCAAAACTGTCAGAAATTTCAGCTCTTATACTAATAGAGCATTATCATCTTTTTCACAATTTCACAGTATTATTCCAACCTCATAGCGTGGAAATATATATAAAACACTGGAAAATCACGTTTTGACTGAACTGGGCCTTTAATGAAATGTAGAAAATTAAATAATGTTGAAAAAGGAGGGGTTTGGCACCGGTCTGCAGGTCCTCGTAGTCTTTGATGTCACTTCCTGGGTTCTGCTCTATGACGAGGTCCAGCTGTGCGTCTGTCAGGTACTGGACCTCGTCTTCTGTGTCCCGCCGACCCCTCTCATCTAGCACCGCTTGCTGCAGTGTAAGGTAGCTCTTTGGGATCTATGAAGGGTTATAGAGTGTTTATTGAGAGGTTATAACAATTTTTTTTTGCGTATGGGGTTACCCACAGAAGAGCTTTATACATAAGCATGCATGCACACACGTGCACAAACAAAAACACACACACACACACACTTACCAGTCTGCCCAGTAGCTTGTGTCCGCTAGCTGAACTGCTGCTGTTGTCCTTCATGTAGCAGGCCACCTGGAAGATCAACCTCTTCAGACCATCCAGACCCTCCTGGGTCTTACACGATACCTCACTGAATACACACACACACAGAGTCAGATATACACACACACAGAGTTAGATATACACACGAAGACACACACACAGAGTCAGATATATACACACACACACAGAGTCAGATATATACACACACACAGAGTTAGATATACACACGAAGACACACACACAGAGTCAGATATATACACACACAGAGTTAGATATACACACGAAGACACACACACAGAGTCAGATATATACACACACAGAGTTAGATATACACACGAAGACACACACACAGAGTCAGATATACACACACACAGAGTTAGATATACACACGAAGACACACACACAGAGTCAGATATATACACACACAGAGTTAGATATACACACGAAGACACACACACAGAGTCAGATATACACACACAGAGTTAGATATACACACGAAGACACACACACAGAGTCAGATATATACACACACAGAGTTAGATATACACACGAAGACACACACACAGAGTCAGATATATACACACACAGAGTTAGATATACACACGAAGACACACACACAGAGTCAGATATACACACACAGAGTTAGATATACACACGAAGACACACACACAGAGTCAGATATATACACACACAGAGTTAGATATACACACGAAGACACACACACACAGTCAGATATACACACACAGAGTTAGATATACACACGAAGACACACACACAGAGTCAGATATACACACACAGAGTTAGATATACACACGAAGACACACACACAGAGTCAGATGTACACACACAGAGTTAGATATACACACGAAGACACACACACAGAGTCAGATATACACACACACACACACACACACACACACACACACACACACACACACACACACACACACACACACACACACACAGTCAGATACACACACACACACAGTCAGATATACACACACACACAGTCACACACACACACACACAGTCACACACACACACACACACTTTCATGCCAATCGAAACTATGTGTGCGGTAACCTGACTCTGTGTGTGGGGTGACTATGTGTGTGTGTGTTTGTGTGTGAGACTGTGTGTGTGTGTGTGTGTGTGTGTGTGTGTGTGTGTGTGTGTGTGTGTGTGTGTGTGTGTGTGTGTGTGTGTGTGTGTGTGTGTGTGTGTGTGTGTGTGTGTGTGTGTGTGTGTGTGTGTGTGTGTGTGTGTGTGAGACTGTGTGTGTGTGTGACTGTCTGAGACTGTGTGTGTGTGTGAGTGTGTGTGTGTGTGTGTGTGTGTGTGTGTGTGTGTGTGTGTGTGTGTGTGTGTGTGTGTGTGTGACTGTGTGTGTGTGTGTGAGACTGTGTGTGTGTGTGTGAGACTGTGTGTGTGTGTGTGTGTGTGTGTGTGTGTGTGTGTGTGTGTGTGTGTGTGTGTGTGTGTGTGTGTGTGTGTGTGTGTGTGTGTGAGACTGTGTGTGAGACTGTGTGTGTGTGTGTGAGACTGTGTGTGTGTGTGTGTGTGTGTGTGAGACTGTGTGTGTCTGTGTGTGTGTCCTACGGTCTCTGTGTATGACTCACTGCAGGTGTTTCCAGGTGATGTCTGGGTAGCCACTGGCCCTGGCGCCTGATGGAGACCTGCATAGTGCCAGGATGTAGGCCCTCAGAGTGGCCACCCGCTCTGTACGGAACTTGGTGTCGATCAGGTCCAGGTGGGTGCCCACCACCACCACTGCAGAGTTAGGGGCACGCGCCTACAGGTCAAAAGTTCAACTTCAGAGGTCATATACAATGCTTTTCAAAAAGTATTCACACAGACTTATTCCACATTTTGTTGTGTTAGACTGAATCTAATCAAGTTGTAGTGACATTCTAAGGATGATCAAGGGAAATTGGATGCAATTTGGAGGGGTGTGAATACTTATGTAGATTAAATATTTCTCAATTTCAATACATTTGCACAAAAAATGTAGAAAACCATGTTTCCACTTTGTCATTATGGGGTATGGTCTATAGATGGGTGAGAAACAAATCTATTGAATCCTTTTTGAATTCAGGCTGTAACACAATAAAATGTGGAATAAGTCAAGGAGTATGAATTCTTTGTGAAGGCCCTGTAGGGTATGACCCCAAATAACTGCTCTGACCCTGTGGCCCAGTACTTCACCCTGATCTCCCTCTCAGCCAGTAGCTGGTGGGATATTCATCTAAATAAATACAACACACTGACTTGGACAATACATTTTTTGGGGACAGTAATAAAGTATTATAACGTGATTGTTTATCTAAATCAATTCTTCTGTGGATTCCTTGGATTGTGTAAGTGAGTTTCCACTATATTTCCTACAACAGTGTGTGTGTCATTGTTCTTTTATTGTTGCTCTTTTATTTTTTATTTTATTTTATTTAGTAAAACTGCATTGTTTGTTAAGGCTTGTAAGTAAGCATTTCACAGAATACCTGTTGTATTCGGAGCATTTGACAAATACAATTTGATTTGATCAGTCCATTTTAAATTGATGAAGGGAAGTGAACAAGTGCACACTTGGATCAGAAAGGTGGAGAATGAGGACACAGTCATTTCCAGGCTATGAAGGTGTTATGGTCACTTTTCTTGATGTTTTACTTCAACAGATTTGACATTTACAATCCAAAAGGTCATTGTGGCCAGACTGGACGACTCATCCACGTCCTATGACCTGACCGTTCCTTCCCACAGTGGAAATAGACATGACCTTTGTAGTTAAAACCCTGACACCTGTCAGAGTCATTTGAAAAATATGATTGAGGCTCTTTTATTCTCTCAAATACTTTTTACCATTGTTGTATAACACCTATAGAATAAAATGAATTATTTGTATAGAATATTGACAGACAGATGTCGTAGCCATGAAAAGATAGTGGAGTCAATTCAGATCAAATCATTTAAGGAATTGAAAGAATGTATAATTGAAAATATAATAATGAAGAGGCTTTGGGTGAGCAGTTCTGTTCCCATTCAGTAGAATATACTTCTCCCCACCAGACCAGGGTTCAATCCTACTGTTCTCCCACTAGCCTGCCTCTCCCTCTATTTCCAACTGTCTAATTAAAGTCAACATGTTTTGAATGTCTTTCTTTAATAAAAAGAAGAAACTAAATGGCACTGAAGTGTGACTAACATGTTTTCTGCCTCACCTCAATGTTAAGCAGCCAGGACTGTAGACTGGCTACAGCCTCCTCTCCCAGAGCTAGGTTCCATATGACTACGTACAGGGCCTTGTCCGTGAAGAAACACTGGTTGACCGTGGACATGTTGGCCGGACCGCCGATGTCCCACACGTTGAACGCCACGGAGTCCGCCTGTTACGGTGGTGGAGTTAAAACAAGAAACATTACATGTATAACACTCTAAAACAAATTACTACAAATGATACCACAGTCAAAACCTACCTTAGTTGAATGACTGACTGAAAAAAAAAGAATATTTTGAAATGCAATTCCTACTCCTTCTGCCTCAGTTCCACCCCTACGTCTATACAGGAGGAGATGTGATTCTATACAGGAGAGATGTGATTCCTACTCCTTCTGCCTCAGTTCCACCCCCTACGTCTATACAGGAGGAGATGTGATTCCTACTCCTTCTGCCCCAGTTCCACCCCTACGTCTATACAGGAGGAGATGTGACCCCCTTACTACTCCTTCTGCCCCAGTTCCACCCCTACGTCTATACAGGAGGAGATGTGATTCCTACTCCTTCTGCCTCAGTTCCACCCCTACGTCTATACAGGAGGAGATGTGATTCCTACTGCCCTTCTGCCCCAGTTCCACTCCTTCTGCCCCTACGTCTATACAGGAGGAGATGTGATTCCTACTCCTTCTGCCCCAGTTCCACCCCTACGTCTATACAGGAGGAGATGTGATTCCTACTCCTTCTGCCTCAGTTCCACCCCCTACGTCTATACAGGAGGAGATGTGATTCCTACTCCTTCTGCCTCAGTTCCACCCCTACGTCTATACAGGAGGAGATGTGATTCCTACTCCTTCTGCCCCAGTTCCACCCCTACGTCTATACAGGAGGAGATGTGATTCCTACTCCTTCTGCCTCAGTTCCACCCCCTACGTCTATACAGGAGGAGATGTGATTCCTACTCCTTCTGCCTCAGTTACACCCCCTACGTCTATACAGGAGGAGATGTGATTCCTACTCCTTCTGCCCCAGTTCCACCCCCTACGTCTATACAGGAGGAGATGTGTTGTATTATTGTGTCAAGATGAGGGTTCATCTCTCTTGGACCGACGACGTAAAATAAATGGTATCCTAATCGAGCAGCTGACGTAATTACACCAGATTTTATTTCTGGGTTTCCAAGATTAGGAATGGGTCAACATGACGCCTTTGTGTTACTATGTAACATGACATAATCCGTCTGCCCCAGTTCCATCCCAGGCTAAAAACAGACTGGCAGTTCCACACACACACGCCAGGCAGTTCCAAAACAAACTGGCAGCCCACACACACGCCAGGCTCAAAACAGACTGGCCAGCTCATACAGGAGGAGATGTGATTCCACTCCTTCTGCCCCACACACGCCAGGCTCAAAACAGACTGGCAGCCACACACACACGCCAGGCTCAAAACAACTGGCACTCCTTCTGCCACACACACGCCAGGCTCAAAACAGGCTGGCAGCTATACAGGGAGGAGATGTGACACAGTTCCACACGCCAGGCTCAAAACAGTATTACTGGCAGCCAGTTCCACACACACGCCAGGCTCAAAACAGACTGGCAGCCAGACACACACCCAGGCTCAAAACAGACTGGCAGCCACACACACACGCCAGGCTCAAAACAGACTGGCTGCCACACACACACGCCAGCAAAACAGACACACACACGCCAGGCTCAAAACAAACTGGCAGCCACACACACACGCCAGGCTCAAAACAAACTGGCAGCCACACACACACGCCAGGCTCAAAACAGACTGGCAGCCACACACACACGCCAGGCTCAAAACAGACTGGCAGCCACACACACACGCCAGGCTCAAAACAAACTGGCAGCCACACACACGCCAGGCTCAAAACAGACTGGCAGCCACACACACACGCCAGGCTCAAAACAGGCTGGCAGCCACACACACACGCCAGGCTCAAAACAGACTGGCAGCCAGACACACACGCCAGGCTCAAAACAAACTGGCAGCCACACACACACGCCAGGCTCAAAACAGACTGGCAGCCACACACACACGCCAGGCTCAAAACAGACTGGCAGCCACACACACACGCCAGGCTCAAAACAAACTGGCAGCCACACACACACGCCAGGCTCAAAACAAACTGGCAGCCACACACACACGCCAGGCTCAAAACAAACTGGCAGTCACACACACACGCCAGGCTCAAAACAAACTGGCAGTCACACACACACGCCAGGCTCAAAACAAACTGGCAGTCACACACACACGCCAGGCTCAAAACAAACTGGCAGTCACACACACACGCCAGGCTCAAAACAAACTGGCAGTCACACACACACGCCAGGCTCAAAACAAACTGGCAGTCACACACACACGCCAGGCTCAAAACAGACTGGCAGCTACACACACACGCCAGGCTCAAAACAAACTGGCAGCCACACACACACGCCAGGCTCAAAACAAACTGGCAGCCACACACACACGCCAGGCTCAAAACAAACTGGCAGCCACACACACACGCCAGGCTCAAAACAAACTGGCAGCCAGGCTCAAAACAAACTGGCAGCCACACACACACGCCAGGCTCAAAACAAACTGGCAGCCAGGCTCAAAACAAACTGGCAGCCAGGCTCAAAACAAACTGGCAGCCAGGCTCAAAACAAACTGGCAGCCAGGCTCAAAACAAACTGGCAGCCAGGCTCAAAACAAACTGGCAGCCAGGCTCAAAACAAACTGGCAGCCAGGCTCAAAACACACTGGTAGCCAGGCTCAAAACACACTGGTAGCCAGGCTCAGCTTCACATTTGATTTTGTTGCCTTAAAATGTTATCTTATAAATGGACTCAAATGGATTTTTGTCCTACCGGTCTATACAACTTACTCTACAAAGTGAAAGAAAAATTAAAGAAAATGTTTCTAATTAATTTAAAATATGTATTGATTGAGTATGTCTTCCCAACCCAGAGCAAATAGTTGATGGAAGTACCTTGGGCGTGTGCGTGTATTCTGTATGCATGTGTGTGTTCTCTTACGCTAGCTTTAACCCCATTGGGTCTTTCTAGTTCCCAAGTAGCTGTGCTGATGTTTCGTTCAGCAGGGGAGAAAGGGGAGGTCCTGCCCGTCTGCAATGCCTCCAGGAGGGCTGTCTTTCCCTGCCGAGGAGGACCAATCACAAGAAGCTTCAGCAGCTTACAGGGCTCCGCCTTCCGTAGGTGGGCTCGGAGGAAGGACAGCACTGATGCTGGACCTGAGAAAGGGAAAGGGGGAGACCTAGTCAGTTGTACAAATTAATGCATTCAACTGAAATGTGTCTCCCACATTTAACCCAACCCCTCTGAATCAGAGAGGTGCTGACGGCTGCCTTAATCCACATCCCCGTCATCTGACCCGGGGAGCAGTGAGACACGATTAAAAAACAAACACCCCAAAAAAACACCACCCACCCACACACCCACACCCACACACCCACACACAGTGTGGTGGTACTTTACCTTCTTTCCTGATGTCCTGGGGAACATTGATTTAGTGATGTTGAGGTCCTCAATGTCCAACTGCCACAGGTTAGAGAGCTGCCCCAACTCAGCTGGAAGCTCCCGAATACCTGGATTACTGTTCTCAGATCAGGGGAGAGAGAGATGGAGTTAGGTACTATACATACAAGGATACCTGTGTTACTGTTCTCAGATCAGGGGAGCCAGAGGACCAGTTTGATGGGTGAATGTTAATGCGTTTACATCATATGTTTTCTGAAAACATAGAGGAATGCTAATGGGACAAGGTGTTTCTCATCCTCAACATGTCCTGTTGCTTTGTGAATAAGTGAACATAGAGAAACATTGGGAGAAACTAAATAATGGAATAATGGGCCAGTTTCCTGGACACAGATTAAACCTAGTCTTGGGCTAAGAACCACTTTCAATGGGTATTATTCCATGGAGGACTGACTAGTCATCATGTTGGGCTAAGAACCACTTTCAATGGGTATTATTCCATGGAAGACTGACTGGTCATCATGTTGGGCTAAGAACCACTTTCAATGGGTATTATTCCATGGAGGACTGACTGGTCATCATGTTGGGCTAAGAACCACTTTCAATGGGTATTATTCCATGGAGGACTGACTAGTCATCATGTTGGGCTAAGAACCACTTTCAATGGGTATTATTCCATGGAGGACTGACTAGTCATCATGTTGGGCTAAGAACCACTTTCAATGGGTATTATTCCATGGAGGACTGACTAGTCATCATGTTGGGCTAAGAACCACTTTCAATGGGTATTATTCCATGGAGGACTGACTAGTCATCATGTTGGGCTAAGAACCACTTTCAATGGGTATTATTCCATGGAGGACTGACTAGTCATCTTGTTGGGCTAAGAACCACTTTCAATGGGTATTATTCCATGGAAGACTGACTAGTCATCATGTTGGGCTAAGAACCACTTTCAATGGGTATTATTCCATGGAGGACTGACTAGTCATCTTGTTGGGCTAAGAACCACTTTCAATGGGTATTATTCCATGGAGGACTGACTAGTCATCATGTTGGGCTAAGAACCACTTTCAATGGGTATTATTCCATGGAGGACTGACTAGTCATCATGTTGGGCTAAGAACCACTTTCAATGGGTATTATTCCATGGAGGACTGACTAGTCATCATGTTGGGCTAAGAACCACTTTCAATGGGTATTATTCCATGGAGGACTGACTGGTCATCATGTTGGGCTAAGAACCACTTTCAATGGGTATTATTCCATGGAAGACTGACTGGTCAACATGTTGGGCTAAGAACCACTTTCAATGGGTATTATTCCATGGAGGACTGACTAGTCATCATGTTGGGCTAAGAACCACTTTCAATGGGTATTATTCCATGGAGGACTGACTAGTCATCATGTTGGGCTAAGAACCACTTTCAATGGGTATTATTCCATGGAGGACTGACTGGTCAACATGTTGGGCTAAGAACCACTTTCAATGGGTATTATTCCATGGAAGACTGACTGGTCATCATGTACGTTCCTGTAGGTTCATGCTCTACAACATCCGCAGAGTACGACCCTGCCTCACACAGGAAGCGGCGCAGGTCCTAATCCAGGCACTTGTCATCTCCCGTCTTGATTACTGCAACTCGCTGTTGGCTGGGCTCCCTGCCTGTGCCATTAAACCCCTACAACTCATCCAGAACGCCGCAGCCCGTCTGGTGTTCAACCTTCCCAAGTTCTCTCACGTCACCCCGCTCCTCCGCTTTACCTCTCCACTGGAACTTCCAGTTGAAGCTCGCATCCGCAGGTTAGCAAGACCATGGTGCTCGCCTACGGAGCTGTGAGGGGAACGGCACCTCAGTACCTCCAGGCTCTGATCAGGCCCTACACCCAAACAAGGGCACTGACGTTCATCCATCCCTACCACTGAGGAAGTACAGTTCCCGCCTCAGCCCAGTCAAAACTGTTCTGCTGCTCTGGCCCCCAATGGTGGAACAAACTCCTCACGACGCCAGGACAGAGGGAGTCAATCACCACCTTTCCGGAGACACCTGGAAACCCCACCTCTTCAAGGAATACCTAGGATAGGGTAAGAAAGTAAGGGTAAGTAATCCTTCTCACTTCTCCCCCAACAAGATTTAGATGCAAGTGGCTGTTCCACTGTTGTCATAAGGTATTATTATGCACCAATTTGTAAGAACCGCTCTGGTATTATAAGGACTGCGTCTCTAAAGAACCACTTAAATGTAAATGGTAAATGTACATGTTGGGCTAAGAACCACTTTCAATGGGTATTATTCCATGGAGGACTGACTAGTCATCATGTTGGGCTAAGAACCACTTTCAATGGGTATTATTCCATGGAGGACTGACTAGTCATCATGTTGGGCTAAGAACCACTTTCAATGGGTATTATTCCATGGAGGACTGACTGGTCATCATGTTGGGCTAAGAACCACTTTCAATGGGTATTATTCCATGGAGGACTGACTGGTCATCATGTTGGGCTAAGAACCACTTTCAATGGGTATTATTCCATGGAGGACTGACTGGTCATCATGTTGGGCTAAGAACCACTTTCAATGGGTATTATTCCATGGAGGACTGACTAGTCATCATGTTGGGCTAAGAACCACTTTCAATGGGTATTATTCCATGGAGGACTGACTAGTCATCATGTTGGGCTAAGAACCACTTTCAATGGGTATTATTCCATGGAGGACTGACTGGTCATCATGTTGGGCTAAGAACCACTTTCAATGGGTATTATTCCATGGAGGACTGACTAGTCATCATGTTGGGCTAAGAACCACTTTCAATGGGTATTATTCCATGGAGGACTGACTGACCAGTCATCATGTTGGGCTAAGAACCACTTTCAATGGGTATTATTCCATGGAGGACTGACTGGTCACTTTCATGTTGGGCATCAAGAACCACTTTCAATGGGTATTATTCCATGGAGGACTGACTAGTCATCATGTTGGGCTAAGAACCACTTTCAATGGGTATTATTCCATGGAGGACTGACTGGTCATCATGTTGGGCTAAGAACCACTTTCAATGGGTATTATTCCATGGAAGACTGACTGGTCATCATGTGTCTGGGAAAACAAGCATATGGCAGAAGGCTAAAGGTGAGACCATCGCCTTATTGTTCTGGATGAGAACTAACTCTATTCACTAGTCTAGCCTGGACTACCATCACCGATATTACACAGGACTGGATGACAACAAAACAACGTCTGAGTGGGAAAGAGGATCTCCAGCTAAACCTCCACATCACACTCTGGGCCACAACCAGACTCTACATAGTGCACTACTTTGGACCAGGGCCCATTGGGACGCCCATAGGTCTCTGGTCAAAGGTAGTGCACTATGTAGGGAATAGGATGCCGTTTTGGACATAGCTTGTGTATTCCTGTTGGAGCCTCCAGTCTGGAAGACTGTGAGAAGTGGACAGAGAACAGTGACCCTGGTGACCCACAGAAAACAGCTGGCAACAGCTGCCTCCAAACCAGTTCACAACAGGAAGGACTGGACAGGACAACCAGAGAGTGGGGCTGTGTATGAATACTCTAAAATGCTTCCTTTTCTTGTCTCCTTTGCTTTTTTATTAGCAGTGTGTGATGACAGGAATGGACAGATGTCTACGATACAGGTGTTCAGCTAGGTTGGTGACCACAGGATTTACCAGACGGCACAAACACATCTGAGACCCCATGTTAGTTTTCAGCTGTTGTGTCCCACCTCAGTAAGAGGAAGTTATGGAGGAAGAGGACCAGGAAATATGGGGAGTTAAGGAGATTGGGACTAAGCCTAGGGCACTTAAATTGGGATGAGAGCTTGGTGAGGACAGCAGATGAGGAGACAAGAAAAGTATAGTCAGTCTAGGGACGTAACTAGAGAAATGATGTGGTGAAAGAGCTGGGTGAGATTGATAGGAGAAGGGAAAAGAGACAAGGAAAGGAGGCTAGTGTGATGAGGCTTGGGGCACTTACTTGGAGAGGTAGAGCTCCATGAGGTTTCTCAGGCCACACACAGACTGGGGCACACACTCCAGCTGGTTGTCGTTCAAGGAAAGCACTTCCAAAGCATCCGCAAAATTACTGGAAACTCGATTGGGCATACTGTCAAGCAGGGGAAAGGCACACACACACACACACACACACACACACACACACACACACACACACACACACACACACACACACACACACACACACACACACACACACACACACACACACACACACACACACACACACACTCTCACGGTCAATGACCATCAGCAGTCACTGCAGGATCAGGATGTACAGTATGGGGTTACTAATTGCTGGAGCGGTCAGAGAAGGGGGAGAGAAAGAGAGATATGGAGAGAGAGAGAGAGAAAAGAGAGATGGAGAGAGAGAGAGAAAAGAGAGATATGGAGAGAGAGAGAAGAGAGAGATATGGAGAGAGAAAGAAGAGAGAGATATGGAGAGAGAGAGAGAAAAGAGAGATATTGAGAGAGAGAAAGAAAAGAGATATGGAGAGAGAGAGAGGAAAGAGAGATATGGAGAGAGAGAGAGAAAAGAGAGATATGGAGAGAGAGAGAGAAAAGAGAGATAGAGAGAGAGAGAGAAAAGAGAGATATGGAGAGAGAGAGAGAAAAGAGAGATATGGAGAGAGAGAGAGAAGAGAGAGATATGGAGAGAGAGAGAAGAGAGAGAGAGAAAAGAGAGATGGAGAGAGAGAGAGAAAAGAGAGATATGGAGAGAGAGAGAGAAGAGAGAGATGAGAGAGAGAGAAAAGAGAGATATGGAGAGAGAGAGAGAGAGAGAAGAGAGAGATATGGAGAGAGAGAGAGAAGAGAGAGATGGAGAGAGAGAGAGAAAAGAGAGATATGGAGAGAGAGAGAGAGAGAAAAGAGAGATATGGAGAGAGAGAGAGAAAGAGAGATATGGAGAGAGAGAGAGAAGAGAGAGATATGGAGAGAGAGAGAGAAGAGAGAGATATGGAGAGAGAGCGAGAAGAGAGAGATATGGAGAGAGAGAGAAAGAGAGATATGGAGAGAGAGAGAGAGAGATAGAGAGAGATAGAGAGAGAGAGAGAGAAGAGAGAGATGGAGAGAGAGAGAGAAAAGAGAGCTATAGAGAGAGAGAGAGAGAAAAGAGATATGGAGAGAGAGAAGAGAGAGATATGGAGAGAGAGAGAGAAGAGAGATATGGAGAGAGAGAAAGAGAGAGATATGGAGAGAGAGAGAGAAGAGAGAGATATGGGAGAGAGAGAGAAAGAGAGATATGGAGAGAGAGAAAGGAAGAGAGATATGGAGAGAGAGAGAAGAGAGATATGGAGAGAGAGAGAAAAGAGAGATGGGGAGAGAGAGAAAAGAGAGATATGAGGGAGAGAAAGAGAGAAAAGAGAGATATGGAGGGAGAGAGAGAAGAGAGCGATATGGAGGGAGAGAGAGAAAAGAGAGATATGGAGGGAGAGAGTGAGAGAGAAAAGAGAGATATGGAGGGAGAGAGTGAGAGAAAAGAGAAAGATATGAGGGAGAGAAAGAGAGAAAAGAGATATGGAGAGAGAGAGAGAAAAGAGAGAGATATGGAGGGAGAGAGAGAGAAGAGAGATATGGAGAGAGAGAGAAAGAGAGAGATATGGAGAGAGAGAGAAGAGAGAGAGATATGGAGAGAGAGAGAGAAAAGAGATATGAGGGAGAGAGAGATATGGAGAGAGAGAGAAGAGAGAGATATGAGAGAGAGAAGAGAGAGATATGGAGAGAGAGAAAAGAGATATGGAGAGAGAGAAGAGAGATATGGGAGAGAGAGAAAGAGAGATATGGAGAGAGAGAGAAAAGAGAGATATGGAGAGAGAGAAGAGAGATGGGGAGAGATATGGAGAAAAGAGAGATGGAGAGAGAGAGAGAGAGATATGGAGAGAGAGAATGGAGAGAGAGAGATGGAAGAGAGATATGGAGAGAGAGAGAAAGAGAGATGGGGAGAGAGAGAGAAGAGAGAGATATGGAGAGAGAGAGAGAGAGAGAGAGAGATATGGAGAGAGAGAGAGAGAGAGAGATGGAGAGAGAGAGAGAGAGAGAGAGAGAGAGAGAGAGATGGAGAGAGAGAGAGAGAGAGAGAGAGAGAGAGGGAGAGAGAGAGATATGGAGAGAGAGAAGAGAGATATGGAGAGAGAGAGAGAAGAGAGATATGGAGAGAGAGAGAGAGAGAGAGAGAGAGAGAGAGAGAAGAGAGAGATGGAGAGAGAGAGATGGAGAGAGAGAGAGAAGAGAGAGATGGAGGGAGAGAGAGAAGAGAGAGATATGGAGAGAGAGAGAGATATGGAGAGAGAGAGAGAAAAGAGAGATTATGGAGGGAGAGAGAGAAAAGAGATATGGAGAGAGAGAGAAAAGAGAGAGATATGAGGGAAAGAAAGAGAGAAAAGAGAGATATGGAGGGAGAGAGAAGAGAGCGATATGGAGGGAGAGAGAGAAAAGAGAGATATGGAGGGAGAGAGTGAGAGAGAAAAGACAGATATGGAGGGAGAGAGAAAATATATATGGAGGGAGAGAGAGAAGAGAGAGATAGAGGGAGAGAGTGAGAGAGAAAAGAGAAAGATATGGAGGGAGAGAGAAAATATATATGGAGGGAGAGAGAGAAGAGAGATATGGAGAGAGAGAGAGAAAAGAGAGATATGGAGAGAGAGAGAGAAGAGAGCTATGGAGGAGGGAGAGAGAGAGAGAAAGAAGATATGGAGGGAGAGAGAGAAAAGAGAGCTATGGAGAGAGAGAGAGATATGGAGGGAGAGAGAGAAAAGAGAGAGAGCACGACTGGGTTAAGACTGTGTGGTCCAGATGACCGCAATGAGAGGCAATAGAGGGGTTTCCAAACCACATGAGCAAGGGCTTTGGACCCAAATGTGACCAGCATCACTGCTCATATAGGCTGTTTATTAAACTCTGTCCATGCCACAACAGGCAGACTGAGAATCTGACCAGACAACCAACAAAGTAATTATTCTACCACAGTCCCAGTACAGACTGCCACAGACCCAGTACAGACTGCCACAGTCCCAGTACAGACTGCCACAGTCCCAGTACAGACTGCCACAGTCCCAGTACAGACTGCCACAGTCCCAGTACAGACTGCCACAGACCCAGTACAGACTGCCACAGTCCCAGTACAGACTGCCACAGACCCAGTACAGACTGCCACAGTCCCAGTACAGACTGCCACAGTCCCAGTACAGACTGCCACAGACCCAGTACAGACTGCCACAGTCCCAGTACAGACTGCCACAGTCCCAGTACAGACTGCCACAGTCCCAGTACAGACTGCCACAGTCCCAGTACAGACTGCCACAGTCCCAGTACAGACTGCCACAGTCCCAGTACAGACTGCCACAGACCCAGTAGACTGCCACAGATCCAGTTACACTCCAGTCCTGTTACAGACCACGACAGATCGGTTCA
>NW_026282001.1:0-31179 GCF_023373465.1 Oncorhynchus keta
TTAAGAGTTAACAGCAGGTGTCTTGATAATACTATAGAATAATGCAGTGAGTCAGTGGTTCCTGAGCCACATGTAATTGTTAAAAATAATGTTTTTTTATATTTCTATGTGATCAATCCATTAATAATATAGATCTACATGCAACAGTATGTCTTGTGCTTTTGGCAATGATTTATGTATAATAATTATGTATAACAAGTGATACCATGTGTGTCTGCAGAGCATTTTGTCTTCATTTTGGCAGATTAACTCATGCTTATTTCTGAAGATTAACTCATGTTGGAGTTGGAGCTGTGACCGAAAGGTGGCTGGTTCGAATCCCGGGCCAGGCGCTGGAAAAAACAGGTGGAATTGATCTGACCACTGGAGGGCTGCTGGGTTCACATCCTCAAAACATAAACCTTTGTTGATCAGAACTCTAGAGGTTCTTCTTCACTGAACCCAAAAATATATCTAACTTTTATTGATTTCATATTTTAAGGAAGTGATAGAATCCTTTTTTATAAGGAACCTTGTTTTCTAAACCTGTCTTTCTTTTGATGATTTAATTATCTACATCATGTTATTTCAAGTTCTCCCTTTGGAGCAAAACATCATGTTGTTAAATAATAATCCTAAATTGTGCATGGATATAAATTGGGCAATTGAAAGTATCTGGGGTGTAATATGTGTTCAACGAAAATGAACATTGTTGCAACGTTGTAGGCAACATTATTGGCAAGGGACTTGATGCCTACTATGCCAAAGCTATTTAGAGTTGTTAAACGGGTGTGAAGAGTGTGTTGATGTAACAGTTATATTGTCAATATTCTGCTGGTAACAACCATCACAATTGGTTAAAAGATGCATTCCATTATATTAGTCAATAATTAAGAGAAGGCAAAGTGGTTGTGTCATGTGGAAATTCTATCAAATGTCTGACATTGCAACGAGTACAGTCAGGGTGGCGAGGAACCCCTGCAGTACCTCCCCAGACCCCGGATTGAGAACCCCTGCAGTACCTCCACAGACCCCAGATTGAGAACCCCTGCAGTACCTCCACAGACCCCGGATTGAGAACCCCTGATTTAGCAGATGCTCTTATCCAGAACGATTTACAGTAAGTGCATTCATCTTAAGATAGCTATTTATTTTGGAAATAAACTTTATAAATTATTCATAAAATTATCATCTTACCTCTTAGCTTTGGTGTCATGTCCCTCAGAGAGATGAATTTTAGAGGCAGGGCCCCCCTCCTCTCTCTTCCCGGAGAGACTCATTTTAGAGCACTGACCCCTAAACAGAGATCCAGCATTTTGGTTGTGATTAACACAGTGACAACTAATTATTGTTCTCATGTATTCATTATCTCTTTGAAAAATAAAACATTTACTAACAGACATAGAAACAGCCAGGTGATTTAATGCATCACATGAATATGTAGTTGTGACATTTCATCTCCATGGTAACTGTCAATAATAATAATAAGTCACTGTTTGTTAAGGTAGTTATAGACAGTACAGCAACACAAGGCCATGTCTCACAATTATTTGTATTAATCAAAAGTGGCTATTTATTGTCTTTCAATCTGTTATTTTCTAAACTAATCTGAGAATGTAGACAGAAGGGCTAAAACAGACATTATTGATCTGAGGGGGGAAATTATTGATTTCAGTTTCAACTGTTCTGCCTTATTATTATTCAACCATACTGGTCATTTATGAACATTTCAACATCTTGGCCATGTTCTGTTATAATCTCCACCGGGCACAGCCAGAAGAGGACTGGCCACCCCAAATATGCTCTCTCTAATTCTCTCTTTCTTTCTCTCTCTCGGAGGACCTGAGCCCTAGGACCATGCCCCAGGACTACCTGACATGATGACTCCTTGCTGTCCCCAGTCCACCTGACTGTGCTGCTGCTCCAGTTTCAACTGTTCTGCCTTATTATTATTCGACCATGCTGGTCATTTATGAACATTTGAACATCTTGGCCTGTTTGGCGTTTTAGGCTGGGTTTCTACAGCACTTTGAGATATGGCCATGTTCTGTTATAATCTCCACCCGGCACAGCCAGAAGAGGACTGGCCACCCCACATAGCCTGGTTCTTCTCTAGGTTTCTTCCTAGGTTTTGGCCTTTCTAAGGAGTTTTTCCTAGCCACCGTGCTTCTACACCTGCATTGCTTGCTGTTTGGCGTTTTAGGCTGGGTTTCTGTATAGCACTTTGAGATATCAGCTGATGTACGAAGGGCTATATAAATACATTTCATTTGATTTGATTGATCCATTCAGAAAGGTTTTTTGCAACAAGTGAGAGATTTTATATTATGTAAAGTAGGCTAGGTTATAATGTATAGTAGTGGGTTGTTAGTGATATGTAGATGTTATATTATGTAAAGTAGACTAGGTTATAATGTATAGTAGTGGGTTGTTAGTGATATGCAGATGAAAGTCTATACCTCAGATATAGCCTACATGTCATCGATGACCAGCCTAAACCTGTTCAGATCAGCTCACATAATGTTATAGTCCTACCAGTAGCAGGACAGAGAATCTACACTGTATATGCAAACATATGTGGACACCCCTTCAAATTAGTCGATTCTATTTCAGCCACACCTGTTGCTGACAGGTGTATAAAGTCAGACAGCCAGCCATGCAATCTCCATAAACAAACATTGGCAGTAGAATGACCTAACTGAAGATCTCAGTGCCTTTCAACGTGGCACTGTCATAGGATGCCACCTTTCCAACATGTCAGTTTGTCAAATTCCTGCCCTGATAGAGCTGCCCCGGTCAACTGTAAGTGCTGTTATTGTGAAGTGGAAACGTCTTGGAGCAACAACGGCTCAACAGTGAAGTGGTAGGCCACTCAAGCTCAGAGAACGGGCCCGCCAAGTGCTGAAGCACATAAAAATGGTCTGTCCTCGGTTGCAACACTCAATAACGAGTTCCAAACTGCAATGTCAGCAAAATAACTGTTAGTCCGGAGCTTCATGAAATGGGTTTCTATGGCCAAGCAGCCGCACACAAGATCACCTTGCGCAATGCCAAGCATCGGCTTGAGTGGTGTAAAGCTCGCTGCCATTGGACTCTGGAGCAGTGGAATCTGGGTTTGGTGGATGCCAGGAAAACGCTTTCTGCCCGAATGCATTGTGCCAACTGTAAAGTTTGGTGGCGGAGGAAAATTGTCTTGTGCAGTTTGGGGAAGGCCCTTTCCAGTTTCAGCATGACAATGTCGCCATGCACAAAGCGAGGTCCATACAGTAATGGCTTGTCGAGATCGGTGTGGAAGAACTTGACTGGCCTGCACAGAGCCCTGAACTCAACCCCATTGAACACCTTTGGGATGAATTGGAATGCCGACTGCGAGCCAGGCCCAATCACCCAACATCAGTGCCCGACCTCCCTAATGCTCTTGTTGCTGAATGGAAGCAAGTCCCCGCAGCAATGTTCCAACATCTAGTGGAAAGTCTTCCCAGAAGACTGGAGGCTGTTATAGCAGCAATGTTCCAACATCTAGTGGAAAGTCTTCCCAGAAGAGTGGAGGCTGTTATAGCAGCAATGTTCCAACATCTAGTGGAAAGTCTTCCCAGAATACTGGAGGCTGTTATAGCAGCAATGTTCCAACATCTAGTGGAAAGTCTTCCCAGAAGAGTGGAGGCTGTTATAGCAGCAATGTTCCAACATCTAGTGGAAAGTCTTCCCAGAAGAGTGGAGGCTGTTATAGCAGCAATGTTCCAACATCTAGTGGAAAGTCTTCCCAGAAGAGTGGAGGCTGTTATAGCAGCAATGTTCCAACATCTAGTGGAAAGTCTTCCCGGAAGAGTGGAGGCTGTTATAGCAGCAATGTTCCAACATCTAGTGGAAAGTCTTCCCAGAAGAGTGGAGGCTGTTATAGCAGCAATGTTCCAACATCTAGTGGAAAGCCTTCCCAGAAGAGTGGAGGCTGTTATAGCAGCAAAGGGGGGACCAGCTCCATGGTTATGCCTGTGATTTTGGAATGAGATGTTCGACTAGCAAGTGTCCACATACTTTTGGTCATGTAGTGTATGTAGCCTAATCTAAATCAAATCAAATGTTATTGGTCACAATGTCAGAGCGGCATAGACTAAGATACAGTAGAATAGTATAGAATACAGTATATACATATGAGATGAGTAATGCATAGACTAAGATACAGTAGAATAGTATAGAATAGAGTATCTACATATGAGATGAGTAATGCATAGACTAAGGTACAGTAGAATAGTATAGAATACAGTATATACATATGAGATGAGTAATGCATAGACTAAGATACAGTAGAATAGTATAGAATAGAGTATATACATATGAGATGAGTAATGCAGACTAAGATACAGTAGAATAGTATAGAATACAGTATATACATATGAGATGAGTAATGCATAAACTAAGATACAGTAGAATAGTATAGAATACAGTATCTACATATGAGATGAGTAATGCAGAATAAGATACAGTAGAATAGTATAGAATACAGTATCTATAATAATATAATAATAATAATATTAATAATAATAATATAATAATATATGCCATTTAGCAGACGCTTTTATCCAAAGCGACTTACAGTCATGTGTCCATACATTCTACGTATGGGTGGTCCCGGGGATCGAACCCACTACCCTGGCGTTACAAGCGCCATGCTCTACCAACTGAGCTACAGAAGGACCACTCATCTACATATGAGATGAGTAATGCATAGACTAAGATACAGTATAATAGTATAGAATACAGTATATACATATGAGATGAGTAATGCATAGACTAAGATACAGTAGAATAGTATAGAATACAGTATATACATATGAGATGAGTAATGCATAGACTAAGATACAGTAGAATAGTATAGAATACAGTATCTACATATGAGATGAGTAATGCCAGATATGTATAAACTAAGCCAGATACTTTTCACAACATTTCCAACAGAGACCATCAGGTTGGTCGGCATGATTAGTGATCAGACTGTAGCTCAAACCTACTGTGACTGTTGAATGTCTGACGACGACCTAACTTTATAATAGTTGGTAGCCGACCTACCAGAATCTGCCCGTCTTTCCTTCAAATCAACACATTTATCTGTCTTCTAATGCAGTGGTGTGAAGTACTTCAGTAAAATACTTTAAAGTACAACTTAAGTAGTTTTTTTGGGGTATCTGTACTTTACTATTTATATTTTTAACAACTTTTAGTTTTACTTTTACTACAGTCATAAAGAAAATTATGTACTTTTTAGTCCGAACATTTTCCCTGACACCCAAAAGTACTCGTTACATTTTGAATGCCAAGCAGAACAGAAAATTGTCAAGAGAACATCCCTGGTCTTCCCTACTGCATCTTATCTGGCAGACTCACTAAACACAAATGCTTTGTTTTTAAATGATGTCTGAGTGTTGGAAAGTGACCCTGGCAATCCATGAATTAAAATAACAAGAACATTGTGCTGTCTGGTTTGCTTAATAAAATGAATTTAAAATTATTACTACTTTATTTTTTACTTTTGATGCTTAAGTATATTTCAAACCAAATACTTTTAGACTTTTCCTGAAGTATTATTTTACTGTGTGACTTTCACTTTTAATTGAGTAATTTTCTATGAAGGAATCTTTACTTTTACTCCAGTTTGAGAACTGAGTTCTGTTTCCACCACTGTTCTAATGTTCCATATGAGACACAGTTTCAACAGACATTCTGGAACTGAGTTCTGTTTCCACCACTGTTCTAACGTTCCATATGAGACACAGTTTCAACAGACATTCTGGAACTGAGTTCTGTTTCCACCACTGTTCTAACGTTCCATATGAGACACAGTTTCAACAGACATTCTGGAACTGAGTTCTGTTTCCACCACTGTTCTAACGTTCCATATGAGACACAGTTTCAACAGACATTCTGGAACTGAGTTCTGTTTCCACCACTGTTCTAACGTTCCATATGAGACACAGTTTCAACAGACATTCTGGAACTGAGTTCTGTTTCCACCACTGTTCTAACGTTCCATATGAGACACAGTTTCAACAGACATTCTGGAATTGAGTTCTGTTTCCACCACTGTTCTAACGTTCCATATGAGACACAGTTTCAACAGACATTCTGGAACTGCGTCGGCTACAAAATTACTTTCAATTTCATATCAGGAAATAAAGTAACAGTCACTGAGTGAATTAGTTGCATTGCCCGGCTCCCCGGGGAGCAGAGTTTGAGCATTTTAGACCATTCCATTGGTCCATAAAATAAATGTCCACTCACCTGTAGCACCGGGCCATGCAAAACGATCCTCCTACTGTAGCAGAGACACAGAGTTCTAATCCCAGACGCGTTTCTTCAAGTTTCTTCATCTCTCTTACATTATTATAGATAAACATATAATTTACTCGAAACCAAGTTTAGCTGTGTTTTTTTCTCCAAGATGTGAGTTACTGTAGGACTTTAATAATTGTAAGCAGGCCTACAAACCCAAAAGGTTTTAATTTGAGAATGTTAATTTGTATGCCTCGAATATTAAATTATTTTAAAATATGTGATGATTAGTTGAATCAGGTATGTAAGTGCTGGTAAGAACAAAAGGATGGAGGAACCCTGAGATAAACATGAAACCATATCATTGAAAAGCTCCTCCACCATCTTTACCAGACGTTTTACTGATAACATGTAGGACTACTGATTAGTTTACACTTTGAAACTGCTGTCTGTCAGCAACTCAGCTCAAGTAGCAGTTCTACTAACTAGTAATATCTCATTCCAGGTATTCATGCACGTACTCTGTCCATTAGAATAGATTATTGTTCAGAAATACTTACTTTATTTTTCAATAATCTCCATGTAGTCTTTTCTGCTCTGTCGTCTCAAAATGGATCCTGAACAAAAGAACAACTTTACTTTCTGTTTCAGCTCAGCCGCCTCCCCACCCTGATAATAAAGTGTTATATTGGTATCTGCCACTAGATGGCAGTAAACACCTGCTGTAACTAGACTTTACAACTCCGTGTTCGGTTTTATACAGGCAGTGTCCCAGAGTTGGAGTGCTGATCTAGGATCAGGTCCCCCCCTCTCCCTGTAATCTGGTTAATTATGATCTAGGATCAGGTCCCCCTCTCCATGTAATCTGGTTCATTCTGATCTAGGATCAGGTCCCCCTCTCCATGTAATCTGGTTCATTATGATCTAGGATCAGGTCCCCCTCTCCATGTAATCTGATTCATTATGATCTAGGATCAGGTCTCCCTCTCCATGTAATCTGATTCATTATGATCTAGGATCAGGTCCCCCTCTCCATGTAATCTGATTCATTATGATCTAGGATCAGGTCCTCCTCTCCATGTAATCTGATTCATTAAGATCTAGGATCAGGTCCCCCTCTCCATGTAATCTGATTCATTATGATCTAGGATCAGGTCTCCCTCTCCATGTAATCTGATTCATTATGATCTAGGATCAGGTCCCTCCTCTCCATGTAATCTGATTCATTATGATCTAGGATCAGGTCTCCCTCTCCATGTAATCTGATTCATTATGATCTAGGATCAGGTCCCTTCTCTCCATGTAATCTGATTCATTGTGATCTAGGATCAGGTCTCCCTCTCCATGTAATATGATTCATTATGATCTAGGATCAGCTCCCCCTCTCCATGTAATCTGATTCATTATGATCTAGGATCAGGTCCCCCCTCTCCATGTAATATGATTCATTATGATCTAGGATCAGGTCCCGCTCTCCATGTAATCTGATTCATTATGATCTAGGATCAGGTCTCCCTCTCCATGTAATCTGATTCATTATGATCTTGGTTAATTATGATCTAGGATCAGGTCCCCCTCTCCCTGTAATCTGGTTAATTCTGATCTAGGATCAGGTCCCTCCTCTCCATGTAATATGATTCATTATGATCTAGGATCAGGTCTCCCTCTCCATGTAATCTGATTCATTATGATCTTGGTTAATTATGATCTAGGATCAGGTCCCCCTCTCCCTGTAATCTGGTTAATTCTGATCTAGGATCAGGTCCCTCCTCTCCATGTAATATGATTCATTATGATCTAGGATCAGGTCCCCTCTCCATGTAATCTGATTCATTATGATCTAGGATCAGGTCCTCCCTCTCCATGTAATCTGATTCATTATGATCTAGGATCAGGTCCCCCTCTCCATGTAATCTGATTCATTATGATCTAGGATCAGGTCCTCCCTCTCCATGTAATCTGATTCATTATGATCTAGGATCAGGTCCCTCCTCTCCATGTAATCTGATTCATTATGATCTAGGATCAGGTCCTCCCTCTCCATGTAATCTGATTCATTATGATCTAGGATCAGATCCCCTCTCTCCATGTAATCTGATTCATTATGATCTAGGATCAGATCCCCCCTCTCCATGTAATCTGATTCATTCTGATCTAGGATCAGGTCCTCCTCTCCATGTAATCTGATTCATTATGGTCTAGGATCAGGTCCTCCTCTCCATGTAATCTGGGTAATTGACTCACTACTGGATCAGAGCGTCTGCTAAATGACTCACTACTGGATCAGAGCGTCTGCTAAATGACTCACTACTGGATCGGAGTTTCTGCTAAATGACTCACTACTGGATCAGAGCGTCTGCTAAATGACTCACCTCTGCATCAGAGCGCCTGCTAAATGACTCACTACTGGATCAGAGCGTCTGCTAAATGATTCACTACTGGATCAGAGTGTCTGCTAAATGACTCACTACTGGATCAGAGTGTCTGCTAAATGACTCACTACTGCATCAGAGCATCTGCTTAATGACTCACTACTGCATCAGAGCGTCTGCTTAATGACTCACTACTGGATCAGAGCATCTGCTAAATGACTCACTACTGGATCAGAGCGTCTGCTAAATGACTCACCTCTGCATCAGAGCGCCTGCTAAATGACTCACTATTGGATCAGAGTGTCTGCTAAATGACTCACTACTGCATCAGAGCATCTGCTAAATGATTCACTACTGGATCAGAGCGTCTGCTAAATGACTCACCTCTGCATCAGAGCGCCTGCTAAATGACTCACTATTGGATCAGAGTGTCTGCTTAATGACTCACTACTGGATCAGAGCGTCTGCTAAAATAATCACTACTGGATCAGAGCGTCTGCTAAATGACTCACTACTGGATCAGAGCGTCTGCTAAATGATTCACTACTGGATCAGAGCGTCTGCTAAATGACTCACTACTGGATCAGAGCGTCTGCTAAATGACTCACTACTGGATCGGAGCGTCTGCTAAATGACTCACTACTGGATCAGAGCGTCTGCTAAATGACTCACTACTGGATCAGAGCGTCTGCTAAATGACTCACTACCGGATCAGATCGTCTGCTAAATGATTCACTACTGGATCAGAGCGTCTGCTAAATGATTCACTACTGGATCAGAGCGTCTGTTAAATGACTCACTACTGGATCAGAGCGTCTGCTAAATGATTCACTACTGGATCACAGCCATTAAACTCTGTCAGTTAGGTTAGTATTGAGGAGTAACTATAATGTAGTTGATCCATCCTCAGTGTTCTCCTATCACAGCCACTCTGTCAGTTAGGTTAGTATTGAGGAGTAACTATAATGTAGTTGATCCATCCTCAGTGTTCTCCCATCACAGCCATTAAACTCTGTCAGTTAGGTTAGTATTGAGGAGTAACTATAATGTAGTTGATCCATCCTCAGTGTTCTCCCATCACAGCCATTAAATTCTGTCAGTTAGGTTAGTATTGAGGAGTAACTATAATGTTGTTGATCCATCCTCAGCGTTCATCCTATCACAGCCATTAAACTCTGTCAGTTAGGTTAGTATTGAGAAGTAACTATAATGTAGTTGATCCATCCTCAGTGTTCTCCTATCACAGCCATTAAACTCTGTCAGTTAGGATAGTATTGAGGAGTAACTATAATGTAGTTGATCCATCCTCAGTGTTCTCCTATCACAGCCATTATACTCTGTCAGTTAGGTTAGTATTGAGGAGTAACTATAATGTTGTTGATCCATCCTCAGTGTTCTCCTATCACAGCCATTAAACTCTGTCAGTTAGGTTAGTATTGAGGAGTAACTATAATGTTGTTGATCCATCCTCAGTTTTCTCCTATCACAGCCATTAAACTCTGTAACTGTTTTTAAGTCACCATTGGCCTCATGGTGAAATCAATGAGAGGTTTCCTTCCTCTCCGGCAACTAAGTTAGGAAGATGCCTGTATCTTTGTAGTGACTGGGTGTGTTGATACCCCATCCAAAGTGTAATTAATAATATCTTCACCAGGCTCAAAGGCAAATTCAATGCCTGCTTTTGTTTTTCCCATCTACCAATAAGTGCCCGTCTTTGTGAGGCACGGAGATGGAGATAGGAATTTGGACTTGTGGTTTTACTTAATTCTCCATACTGGCTAATGATTATAAAGCTGATTCTGAACTAATCATTAATTCATACATTGCGCCCCTGACCTGAGAGGATGGAAGTTCAATATGTAGCTAGATGTAGACGGCTAATGTTTAATAGTTAACTAGCGAACGTTGCGAACCAAGCTTTTTAGCCAAGTAGCCGAGGACATAAAATAAAGGTATGTACAGTATTTATTACCTCTCTCATCCTGCCTCATTTACACATGCTGTATATAGATCTACTGTATTTATTACCTCTCTCATCCTGCCTCATTTACACATGCTGTATATAGATCTACTGTATTTATTACCTCTCTCATCCTGCCTCATTTACACATGCTGTATATAGATCTACTGTGTTTATTACCTCTCTCATCCTGCCTCATTTACACATGCTGTATATAGATCTACTGTATTTATTACCTCTCTTATCCTGCCTCATTTACACATGCTGTATATAGATCTACTGTATGTATTACGTCTCTTATCCTGCCTCATTTACACATGCTGTATATAGATCTACTGTATTTATTACCTCTCTCATCCTGCCTCATTTGCACATGCTGTATATAGATCTACTGTATTTATTACCTCTCTCATCCTGCCTCATTTACACATGCTGTATAAACGGCACCGCTGGTTCTGCTCACACTGCCCTACCCTATGCTCTGACCTCTTTCTCCCCTCTCTCTCCAAATGAAATCTCGCGTCTTGTGACGGCCGGCCGCCCAACAACCTGCCCGCTTGACCCTATCCCCTCCTCTCTTCTCCAGACCATTTCCGGAGACCTTCTCCCTTACCTCACCTCGCTCATCAACTCATCCCTGACCGTTGGCTACGTCCCTTCCCTCTTCAAGAGAGCGAGAGTTGCACCCCTTCTGAAAAAACCTACACTCGATCCCTCCGATGTCAACAACTACAGACCAGTATCCCTTCTTTCTTTTCTCTCCAAAACTCTTGAACGGGCCGTCCTTGGCCAGCTCTCCCGCTATCTCTCTCTGAATGACCTTCTTGATTCAAATCAGTCAGGTTTCAAGACTAGTCATTCAACTGAGACTGCTCTTCTCTGTATCACGGAGGCGCTCCGCACTGCTAAAGCTAACTCTCTCTCCTCTGCTCTCATCCTTCTAGACCTATCGGCTGCCTTCGATACTGTGAACCATCAGATCCTCCTCTCCACCCTCTCCGAGTTGGGCATCTCCGGCGCGGCCCACGCTTGGATTGCGTCCTCCCTGACAGGTCGCTCCTACCAGGTGGCGTGGCGAGAATCTGTCTCCTCACCACGCGCTCTCACCACTGGTGTCCCCAGGGCTCTGTTCTAGGCCCTCTCCTATTCTCGCTATACACCAAGTCACTTGGCTCTGTCATAACCTCACATGGTCTCTCCTATCATTGCTATGCAGACGACACACAATTAATCTTCTCCTTTCCCCCTTCTGATGACCAGGTGGCGAATCGCATCTCTGCATGTCTGGCAGACATATCAGTGTGGATGACGGATCACCACCTCAAGCTGAACCTCGGCAAGACGGAGCTGCTGTTCCTCCCGGGAAGGACTGCCCGTTCCATGATCTCGCCATCAGGGTTGACAACTCCATTGTGTCCTCCTCCCAGAGCGCTAAGAACCTTGGCGTGATCCTGGACAACACCCTGTCGTTTCAACTAACATCAAGGCGGTGGCCCGTTCCTGTAGGTTCATGCTCTACAACATCCGCAGAGTACGACCCTGCCTCACACAGGAAGCTGCGCAAGTCCTAATCCAGGCACTTGTCATCTCCCGTCTGGATTACTGCAACTCGCTGTTGGCTGGGCTCCCTGCCTGTGCCATTAAACCCCTACAACTCATCCAGAACGCCGCAGCCCGTCTGGTGTTCAACCTTCCCAAGTTCTTCACGTCACACCGCTCCTCCGCTCACTCCACTGGCTTCCAGTTGAAGCTCGCATCCGCTACAAGACCATGGTGCTTGCCACGGAGCTGTGAGGGGAACGGCACCTCAGTACCTCCAGGCTCTGATCAGGCCCTACACCCAAACAAGGGCACTGCGTTCATCCACCTCTGGCCTGCTCACCTCCCTACCACTGAGGAAGTACAGTTCCCGCTCAGCCCAGTCAAAACTGTTCGCTGCTCTGGCCCCCCAATGGTGGAACAAACTCCCTCACGACGCCAGGACAGCGGAGTCAATCACCACCTTCCGGAGACACCTGAAACCCCACCTCTTTAAGGAATACCTAGGATAGGATAAGTAATCCTTCTCACCCCCTTTAAGATTTAGATGCACTATCGTAAAGTGACTGTTCTACTGGATGTCATAAGGTGAATGCACCAATTTGTAAGTCGCTCTGGATAAGAGCGTCTGCTAAATGACTTAAATGTAAATGTAAATGTAGATCTACTGTATTTATTACCTCTCTCATCCTGCCTCATTTACACATGCTGTATATAGATCTACTGTATTTATTACCTCTCATCCTGCCTCATTTACACATGCTGTATATAGATCTACTGTATTTATTACCTCTCTCATCCTGCCTCATTTACACATGCTGTATATAGATCTACTGTATTTATTACCTCTCTCATCCTGCCTCATTTACACATGCTGTATATACATCTACTGTATTTATTACCTCTCTCATCCTGCCTCATTTACACATGCTGTATATAGATCTACTGTATTTATTACCTCTCTCATCCTGCCTCATTTACACATGCTGTATATAGATCTACTGTTTTTATTACCTCTCTTATCCTGCCTCATTTACACATGCTGTATATAGATCTACTGTATTTATTACCTCTCTCATCCTGCCTCATTTACAAATGCTGTATATAGATCTACTGTATTTATCACCTCTCTCATCCTGCCTCATTTACACATGCTGTATATAGTTCTACTGTATTTATTACCTCTCTCATCCTGCCTCATTTACACATGCTGTATATAGATCTACTGTATGTATTACGTCTCTTATCCTGCCTCATTTACACATGCTGTATATAGATCTACAGTATTTATTACCTCTCTCATCCTGCCTCATTTACACATGCTGTATATAGATCTACTGTATTTATTACCTCTCTCATCCTGCCTCATTTACACATGCTGTATATAGATCTACTGTATTTATTACCTCTCTTATCCTGCCTCATTTGCACATGCTGTATATAGATCTACTGTATTTATTACCTCTCTCATCCTGCCTCATTTACACATGCTGTAAATAGATCTACTGTATTTATTACCTCTCTCATCCTGCCTCATTTACACATGCTGTATATAGATCTACTGTATTTATTACCTCTCTTATCCTGCCTCATTTACACATGCTGTATATAGATCTACTGTATTTATTACCTCTCTCATCCTGCCTCATTTACACATGCTGTATATAGATCTACTGTATTTATTACCTCTCTCATCCTGCCTCATTTACACATGCTGTATATAGATCTACTGTATGTATTACCTCTCTCATCCTGCCTCATTTACACATGCTGTATATAGATCTACTGTATTTATTACCTCTCTTATCCTGCCTCATTTGCACATGCTGTATATAGATCTACTGTATTTATTACCTCTCTCATCCTGCCTCATTTACACATGCTGTATATAGATCTACTGTATTTATTACCTCTCTCATCCTGCCTCATTTACACATGCTGTATATAGATCTACTGTATTTATTACCTCTCTCATCCTGCCTCATTTACACATGCTGTATATAGATCTACTGTATTTATTACCTCTCTCATCCTGCCTCATTTGCACATGCTGTATATAGATCTACTGTATTTATTACCTCTCTCATCCTGCCTCATTTACACATGCTGTATATAGATCTACTGTATTTATTACCTCTCTCATCCTGCCTCATTTACACATGCTGTATATAGATCTACTGTATTTATTACCTCTCTTATCCTGCCTCATTTACACATGCTGTAAATAGATCTACTGTGTTTATTACCTCTCTCATCCTGCCTCATTTACACATGCTGTATATAGATCTACTGTATTTATTACCTCTCTCATCCTGCCTCATTTACACATGCTGTATACACACGCACACGCACACACACGCACACGCACACACACACACACACACACACACACACACACACACACACACACACACACACACACACACACACACACACACACACACACACACACACACACACACATAAATCAGAACCATGGACTGACCATTCTCGCAGGGCACTGAGACACTGAGTTCTAAACCCAGGCGAGTTTCTTCAAGACATCTCTCTTACATTATTATAGATAAACATATAATTTACTCTAAACCAAGTTTAGCTGTTTTTTTTCTCCAAGATGTGAGTTACTGTACGACTTTAATAATTGTAAGCAGTCCTACAAACCCAAAAGGTTTTAATTTGAGAATGTTCATTTGTATGCCTCAAATATCAAACTGTCTTAAAATATGTGATGATTAGTGGAATCAGGTGTGTAAGTGCTGGTAAGAACAAAAGGATTCAGAAACCCTGAGATAAACATAAAATCATATAATTGAAAAGCTCTTCCACCATCTTTACCAGACGTGTTACTGATAACATGTAGGACTACTGATTAGTTTACACTTTGAAAACTGCTGTCTGTCAGCAACTCAGCTCAAGTAGCAGTTCTACTAACTAGTAATATCTCATTCCAGGTATTCATGCACGTACTCTGTCCATTAGAATAGATTATTGTTCAGAAATACTTACTTTATTTTTCAATAATCTCCATGTAGTGTTTTCTGCTCTGTCGTCTCGTCTCAAAATGGATCCTGAACAAAAGAACAACTTTACTTTCTGTTTCAGCTCAGCCGCCTCCCCACCCTGATAATAAAGTGTTATATTGGTATCTTCCACTAGATGGCAGTAAACACCTGCTGTAACTAGACTTTACAACTATGTGTTCAGTTTCAGCTCAGCCGCCTCCCCACCCTGATAATAAAGTGTTATATTGGTATCTTCCACTAGATGGCAGTAAACACCTGCTGTAACTAGACTTTACAACTATGTGTTCTGTTTCAGCTCAGCCGCCTCCCCACCCTGATAATAAAGTGTTATATTGGTATCTTCCACTAGATGGCAGTAAACACCTGCTGAAACTAGACTTTACAACTATGTGTTCTGTTTCAGCTCAGCCGCCTCCCCACCCTGATAATAAAGTGTTATATTGGTATCTTCCACTAGATGGCAGTAAATACCTGTTCTAACTAGAATTTAAAACATGAAGTGTTTGGTTTCTTGTTCCTGGTGACTCAGAGGAGGAGTGCTGATCTAGGATCAGGTCTCCCTCTCCATGTAATCTGATTCATTATGATCTAGGATCAGGTCCCCCTCTCCATGTAATCTGATTCATTATGATCTAGGATCAGGTCCCCCTCTCCATGTAATCTGATTCATTATGATCTAGGATCAGGTCCCCCTCTCCATGTAATCTGATTCATTATGATCTAGGATCAGGTCTCCCTCTCCATGTAATCTGATTCATTATGATCTAGGATCAGGTCCACTCTCTCCATGTAATCTGATTCATTATGATCTAGGATCAGGTCCCCCTCTCCCATTCATTGATCTAGGATCAGGTCTCCCTCTCCATGTAATCTGATTCATTATGATCTAGGATCAGGTCCCCTCTCCATGTAATCTGATTCATTATGATCTAGGATCAGGTCCCCCTCTCCATGTAATCTGATTCATTATCATCTAGGATCAGGTCCCCCTCTCCATGTAATCTGATTCATTATGATCTAGGATCAGGTCCCCCTCTCCATGTAATCTGATTCATTATGATCTAGGATCAGGTCCCCTCTCCATGTAATCTGATTCATTATGATCTAGGATCAGGTCCCTTCTCTCCATGTAATCTGATTCATTATGATCTAGGATCAGGTCCTCCTCTCCATGTAATCTGATTCATTATGATCTAGGATCAGGTCCCCCTCTCCATGTAATCTGATTCATTATGATCTAGGATCAGGTCCCCCTCTCCATGTAATCTGATTCATTATGATCTAGGATCAGGTCCCCCTCTCCATGTAATCTGATTCATTATGATCTAGGATCAGGTCCTCCTCTCCATGTAATCTGATTCATTATGATCTAGGATCAGGTCCCCCTCTCCATGTAATCTGATTCATTATGATCTAGGATCAGGTCTCCCTCTCCATGTAATCTGATTCATTATGATCTAGGATCAGGTCCTTTCTCTCCATGTAATCTGATTCATTATGATCTAGGATCAGGTCTCCCTGTCCACGTAATCTGATTCATTATGATCTAGGATGAGGTCCCTTCTCTCCATGTAATCTGATTCATTATGATCTAGGATCAGGTCTCCCTCTCCATGTAATCTGATTCATTATGATCTAGGATCAGGTCCCTTCTCTCCATGTAATCTGATTCATTATGATCTAGGATCAGGACCCCCTCTCCATGTAATCTGATTCATTATGATCTAGGATCAGGTCCCCCTGTCAATGTAATCTGATTCATTATGATCTAGGATCAGGTCCTCCTCTCCATGTAATCTGATTCATTATGATCTAGGATCAGGTCCTCCTCTCCATGTAATCTGATTCATTATGATCTAGGATCAGGTCTCCCTCTCCATGTAATCTGATTCATTATGATCTAGGATCAGGTTCCCCTCTCCATCTAATCTGATTCATTATGATCTAGGATCAGGTCCCCCTCTCCATCTAATCTGACTCATTCTCTAATCTGATTCATTATGATCTAGGATCAGGTCCTCCTCTCCATGTAATCTGATTCATTATGATCTAGGATCAGGTCCCCCTCTCCATCTAATCTGACTCATTCTCTAATCTGATTCATTATGATCTAGGATCAGGTCCTCCTCTCCATGTAATCTGATTCATTATGATCTAGGATCAGGTCCCCCTCTCCATGTAATCTGATTCATTATGATCTAGGATCAGGTCCTCCTCTCCATGTAATCTGATTCATTATGATCTAGGATCAGGTCCCTCCTCTCCATGTAATCTGATTCATTATGAACTAGGATCAGGTCCCCCTCTCCATGTAATCTGATTCATTATGATCTAGGATCAGGTCCCTCCTCTCCATGTAATCTGATTCATTATGATCTAGGATCAGGTCCCTCCTCTCCATGTAATCTGATTCATTATGATCTAGGATCAGGTCCCTCCTCTCCATGCAATCTGATTCATTATGATCTAGGATCAGGTCCTCCTCTCCATGTAATCTGATTCATTATGATCTAGGATCAGGTCCCCTCTCCATGTAATCTGATTCATTATGATCTAGGATCAGGTCCCTCCTCTCCATGCAATCTGATTCATTATGATCTAGGATCAGGTCCTCCTCTCCATGTAATCTGATTCATTATGATCTAGGATCAGGTCCCCCTCTCCATGTAATCTGGTTCATTATGATCTAGGATCAGGTCCTCCTCTCCATGTAATCTGATTCATTATGATCTAGGATCAGGTCCCCCCTCTCCATGTAATCTGATTCATTATGATCTAGGATCAGGTCTCCCTCTCCATGTAATCTGATTCATTATGATCTAGGATCAGGTCCCCCCTCTCCATGTAATCTGATTCATTATGATCTAGGATCAGGTCCCCTCTCCATGTAATCTGATTCATTATGATCTAGGATCAGGTCTCCCTCTCCATGTAATCTGATTCATTATGATCTAGGATCAGGTCCCCCTCTCTCCATGTAATCTGATTCATTATGATCTAGGATCAGGTCCCCCCTCTCCATGTAATCTGATTCATTATGATCTAGGATCAGGTCTCCTCTCCATGTAATATGATTCATTATGATCTAGGATCAGGTCCTCCTCTCCATGTAATCTGATTCATTATGATCTAGGATCAGGTCCACCCCTCTCCATGTAATCTGATTCATTATGATCTAGGATCAGGTCCCCCACTACTGGATCAGACCGTCTGCTAAATGACTCACTACTGGATCAGACCGTCTGCTAAATGACTCACTACTGGATCAGACCGTCTGCTAAATGACTCACTACTGGATCAGAGCGTCTGCTAAATGACTCACTACTGGATCAGAGCGTCTGCTAAATGACTCACTACTGGATCAGATCGTCTGCTAAATGACTCACCTCTCCATCAGAGCGTCTGCTAAATGACTCACTACTGGATCAGAGCGTCTGCTAAATGACTCACCTCTCCATCAGAGCGTCTGCTAAATGACTCACTGCTGGATCAGAGTGTCTGCTAAATGACTCACTACTGCATCAGAGCGTCTGCTAAATGACTCACTACTGGATCAGAGCGCCTGCTAAATGACTCACTACTGGATCAGAGCGCCTGCTAAATGACTCACTCCTGCATCAGAGCGTCTGCTAAATGACTCACTACTGGATCAGAGCGCCTGCTAAATGACTCACTCCTGCATCAGAGCGTCTGCTAAATGACTCACTACTGGATCAGAGCGTCTGCTAAATGACTCACTACTGGATCAGAGCGTCTGCTAAATGACTCACCTCTGCATCAGAGCGTCTGCTAAATGACTCACTACTGGATCAGAGCGTCTGCTAAATGACTCACTAGTGGATCAGAGTGTCTGCTAAATGACTCACTACTGGATCAGAGAGTCTGCTAAATGACTCACCTCTGCAGCAGAGCGTCTGCTAAATGACTCACTACTGGATCAGAGTGTCTGCTAAATGACTCATTACTGGATCAGAGTGTCTGCTAAATGACTCACTACTGGATCAGATCGTCTGCTAAATGACTCATTACTGGATCAGATCGTCTGCTAAATGACTCATTACTGGATCAGAGTGTCTGCTAAATGACTCATTACTGGATCAGAGTGTCTGCTAAATGACTCACTACTGGATCAGAGCGTCTGCTAAATGACTCACTACTGGATCAGAGCGTCTGCTAAATGACTCACCTCTGCATCAGAGCGTCTGCTAAATGACTCACTACTGGATCAGATCGTCTGCTAAATGACTCACCTCTGCATCAGAGCGTCTGCTAAATGACTCACTACTGGATCAGAGTGTCTGCTAAATGACTCACCTCTCCATCAGAGCGTCTGCTAAATGACTCACTACTGGATCAGAGTGTCTGCTAAATGACTCACTACTGGATCAGAGCGTCTGCTAAATGACTCACTACTGGATCAGAGTGTCTGCTAAATGACTCACTACTGGATCAGAGTGTCTGCTAAATGACTCACTACTGGATCAGAGCGTCTGCTAAATGACTCACCTCTGCATCAGAGCGTCTGCTAAATGACTCACTACTGGATCAGAGTGTCTGCTAAATGACTCACCTCTGCATCAGAGCGTCTGCTAAATGACTCACTACTGCATCAGAGCGTCTGCTAAATGACTGACTACTGCATCAGAGCGTCTGCTAAATGACTCACTACTGGATCAGAGCGTCTGCTAAATGACTCACTACTGGATCAGAGTGTCTGCTAAATGACTCACTACTGGATCAGAGCGTCTGCTAAATGACTCACCTCTGCATCAGAGCGTCTGCTAAATGACTCACTACTGGATCAGAGCGTCTGCTAAATGACTACAATGTAAATGTAAATGATGCAGCCACCACTATGCTTCAACATATGGAGAATGGCAGTCAGTAAGGGGTTGTATTGGATTTGCACCAAACATCACACTTTGTATTCAGGACAAAAAGTGAACTGCTTTGCCACCGGCTTCCTTCTTTTCACTCTGTCAGTTAGGTTAGTATTGAGGAGTAACTACAATGTTGTTGATCCATCCTCAGTGTTCTCCCATCACAGCCATTAAACTCTGTCATTTAGGTTAGTATTGAGGAGTAACTATAATGTAGTTGATCCATCCTCAGTGTTCTCCTATCACAGCCATTATACTCTGTCAGTTAGGTTAGTATTGAGGAGTAACTATAATGTAGTTGATCCATCCTCAGTGTTCTCCTATCACAGCCATTAAACTCTGTCAGTTAGGTTAGTATTGTGGAGTAACTATAATGTAGTTGATCCATCCTCAGTGTTCTCCTATCACAGCCATTAAACTCTGTAACTGTTTTAAAGTCACCATTGGCCTCTCCATACTGGCTAATGATTATAAAGCTGATTCTGAACTAATCATTAATTCATACATTGCGCCCCTGACCTGAGAGGATGGAAGTTCAATATGTAGCTAGATGTAGACGGCTAATGTTTAATAGTTAACTAGCGAACGTTGCGAACCAAGCTTTTTAGCCAAGTAGCCGAGGACATAAAATAAAGGTATGTACAGTATTTATTACCTCTTTTATCCTACCTCATTTACACATGCTGTATATAGATCTACTGTATTTATTACCTCTCTCATCCTGCCTCGCCTCATTTACACATGCTGTATATAGATCTACTGTATTAATTACCTCTCTTATCCTGCCTCGCCTCATTTACACATGCTGTATATAGATCTACTGTATTTATTACCTCTCTTATCCTGCCTCATTTACACATGCTGTATATAGATCTACTGTATTTATTACCTCTCTCATCCTGCCTCATTTACACATGCTGTATATAGATCTACTGTATTTATTACCTCTCTCATCCTACCTCATTTACACATGCTGTATATAGATCTACTGTATTTATTACCTCTCTCATCCTACCTCATTTACACATGCTGTATATAGATCTACTGTATTTATTACCTCTCTCATCCTACCTCATTTACACATGCTGTATATAGATCTACTGTATTTATTACCTCTCTTATCCTGCCTCATTTACACATGCTGTATATAGATCTACTGTATTTATTACCTCTCTCATCCTACCTCATTTACACATGCTGTATATAGAAATACTGTATTTATTACCTCCCTCTCTCATCCTACCTCATTTACACATGCTGTATATAGATCTACTGTATTTATTACCTCTCTTATCCTGCCTCATTTACACATGCTGTATATAGATCTACTGTATTTATTACCTCTCTTATCCTGCCTCATTTACACATGCTGTATATAGATCTACTGTATTTATTACCTCTCTTATCCTGCCTCATTTACACATGCTGTATATAGATCTACTGTATTTATTACCTCTCTCATCCTGCCTCATTTACACATGCTGTATATAGATCTACTGTATTTATTACCTCTCTCATCCTGCCTCATTTACACATGCTGTATATAGATCTACTGTATTTATTACCTCTCTCATCCTACCTCATTTACACATGCTGTATATAGATCTACTGTATTTATTACCTCTCTCATCCTACCTCATTTACACATGCTGTATATAGATCTACTGTATTTATTACTCTCTCATCCTACCTCATTTACACATGCTGTATATAGATCTACTGTATTTATTACCTCTCTTATCCTGCCTCATTTACACATGCTGTATATAGATCTACTGTATTTATTACCTCTCTCATCCTACCTCATTTACACATGCTGTATATAGAAATACTGTATTTATTACCTCCTCTCTCATCCTACCTCATTTACACATGCTGTATATAGATCTACTGTATTTATTACCTCTCTTATCCTGCCTCATTTACACATGCTGTATATAGATCTACTGTATTTATTACCTCTCTTATCCTGCCTCATTTACACATGCTGTATATAGATCTACTGTATTTATTACCTCTCTTATCCTGCCTCGCCTCATTTACACATGCTGTATATAGATCTACTGTATTTATTACCTCTCTCATCCTACCTCATTTACACATGCTGTATATAGATCTACTGTATTTATTACCTCTCTCATCCTGCCTCATTTACACATGCTGTATATAGATCTACTGTATTTATTACCTCTCTCATCCTACCTCATTTACACATGCTGTATATAGATCTACTGTATTTATTACCTCTCTTATCCTGCCTCATTTACACATGCTGTATATAGATCTACTGTATTTATTACCTCTCTTATCCTGCCTCGCCTCATTTACACATGCTGTATATAGATCTACTGTATTTATTACCTCTCTCATCCTACCTCATTTACACATGCTGTATATAGATCTACTGTATTTATTACCTCTCTCATCCTGCCTCATTTACACATGCTGTATATAGATCTACTGTATTTATTACCTCTCTCATCCTACCTCATTTACACATGCTGTATATAGATCTACTGTATTTATTACCTCTCTCATCCTACCTCATTTACACATGCTGTATATAGATCTACTGTATTTATTACCTCTCTCATCCTGCCTCATTTACACATGCTGCATATAGATCTACTGTATTTATTACCTCTCTCATCGTGCCTCATTTACACATGCTGTATATAGATCTACTGTATTTATTACCTTTCTCATCCTACCTCATTTACACATGCTGTATATAGATCTACTGTATTTATTACCTCTCTCATCCTGCCTCATTTACACATGCTGTATATAGATCTACTGTATTTATTACCTCTCTCATCCTACCTCATTTACACATGCTGTATATAGATCTACTGTATTTATTACCTCTCTCATCGTGCCTCATTTACACATGCTGTATATAGATCTACTGTATTTATTACCTCTCTCATCCTACCTCATTTACACATGCTGTATATAGATCTACTGTATTTATTACCTCTCTCATCCTGCCTCATTTACACATGCTGTATATAGATCTACTGTATTTATTACCTCTCTCATCCTACCTCATTTACACATGCTGTATATAGATCTACTGTATTTATTACCTCTCTCATCCTGCCTCATTTACACATGCTGTATATAGATCTACTGTATTATTGACTGCATGTTGGTTTATTCCATGTGAAACTCTGTGTTGTTATATGTGTCGAACTGCTATGGTTTATCTTGGCCAGGTCGCAGTTGCAAATGAGAACTTGTTCTCAAATAGCCTATCTGGTTAAATAAAGGTGTTCTCAACTAGCCTACCTGGTTAAATAAAGGTGTTCTCAACTAGCCTACCTGGTTAAATAAAGGTGTTCTCAACTAGCCTACCTGGTTAAATAAAGGTGTTCTCAACTAGCCTACCTGGTTAAATAAAGGTGTTCTCAACTAGCCTACCTGGTTAAATAAAGGTGTTCTCAACCGGCCTACCTGGATAAATAAAGGTGTTCTCAACTGGCCTACCTGGTTAAATAAAGGTGTTCTCAACTAGCCTACCTGGTTAAATAAAGGTGTTCTCAACTAGCCTACCTGGTTAAATAAAGGTGTTCTCAACTGGGCCTACCTGGTTAAATAAAGGTGTTCTCAACTAGCCTACCTGGTTAAATAAAGGTGTTCTCAACTAGCCTACCTGGTTAAATAAAGGTGTTCTCAACTAGCCTACCTGGTTAAATAAAGGTGAAATAACAAATTAAACAGTATGACAGGGTGATAGACTCTTTTGTTCTTCTGGAATTTTGTTGCTGAAGAGAATCTCTTCTCTCACTCTGTTTTGGTTAATTCATGTTCTGTGTGCATTGAGGTGGTTTAAATCTCTCCAGTTACTAAATTATTTATTTGTTTGACTTTGAGTGTCCGTGTGTTGAATTTCAACATCAACAACAAGTAGAGAAACACACACACACACACACACACACACACACACACACACACACACACACACACACACACACACACACACACACACACACACACACACACACACGCGCACACACACACATGCACGCACGCACGCACGCACGCACGCACGCACACACACACACACACACACACACACACACACACACACACACACACACACACACAACACAAAACACACACACACACACACACACACACACACACACACACACACACACATAAATCAGAACCATGGACTGCCACATATGTAGTTTACGTTGATTAGACTAAATAGTTGTTGGTATCTTTTAGTTGTAACTGTCTGTTAAATGCAATATGTGTTGTGGACTCCACCGGACAGACTCTCTGATTTAGTGATGAAACAAAGGTGTGGTTGAATTTAATCTGCCACTGTGTCTTCTTATTGTCTGGGCCTTAGGCTTATATATCATGGTTGCAAAGCATATGAACTAGCAGGTTATAGAGCAAACAATGCAATTATCACAACACATGTGTTGTACCATATCTTCTCCAGTGATATTACCCACTATTATCACAACACATGTGTTGCACCATGTCTTCCCCAGTGATATTACCCACTATTATCACAACACATGTGTTGTACCATGTCTTCCCCAGTGATATTACCCACTATTATCACAACACATGTGTTGTACCATGTCTTCCCCAGTGATATTACCCAGGCACCACTGCAGCACCACTGCAGCACCACTGCTGATTATTTTGTTACATTAGAAGTGTCCATCCAAAAGGCTCAAGTGTTTCTACAATTCCCTATGGGGAAAATGCAAGGTGGAAAACTATTGGAACCATTTCCTGTTTGACCACTAGGTGTTATGGGTACTACAACACCTCCACTGTGGGGCTCTATAAAACTATTGGAACCATTTCCCTGTTTGACCGCTAGGTGTTATGGGTATTATAACACCTCCACTGTAGGGCTCTATAAACTATTGGAACCATTTCCCTGTTTGACCGCTAGGTGTTATGGGTACTACAACACCTCCACTGTGGGGCTCTATAAAACTATTGGAACCATTTCCCTGTTTGACCGCTAGGTGTTATGGGTATTATGACACCTCCACTGTGGGGCTCTATAGATCAAATGAAACGGGAGAATCTAGAGAATGTAACAATATTAGTTTCATCTTGCTGTGATGTAACAATATTCGCTGTGATGTAACAATATTCGCTGTGATGTAACAATATTCGCTGTGATGTAACAATATTCACTGTGATGTAACAATATTCACTGTGATGTAACAATATTCACTGTGATGTAACAATATTCACTGTGATGTAACAATATTCACTGTGATGTAACAATATTCGCTGTGATGTAACAATATTCGCTGTGATGTAACAATATTCACTGTGATGTAACAATATTCACTGTGATGTAACAATATTCGCTGTGATGTAACAATATTCGCTGTGATGTAACAATATTCGCTGTGATGTTCAGCCCCAAAATGAAAAAGAAAACAAAATAATTTCATAGAATTGAACTAAGACCACTTCTCTTGGTCACAGACGGACAACATAATTTTCGAGGCAGGGCCCCCTCCTCTCTCTCCCCAGAGAGACTCATTTTAGAGGCATGGCCGCCCTCCTCTCTCTCCCCCAGAGACTCATTTAGAGGCAGGGCCGCCCTCCCTCTCTCTCCCCAGAGAGACTAATTTTAGAGGCAGGGCCGCCTCCTCTCTCTCCCCAGAGAGACTAATTTTAGAGGCAGGGCCGCCCTCCTCTCTCTCCCCAGAGAGACTCATTTTCGAGCAATGACCCTAAACAGAGATCCAACATGTCAGTGAACTATAATACATGAATAAATATACAAATGGTAAAATATCCACAATATACGAATATATGAACATGTTTTTTCATTTCATTGCCTACGCCCAGTTAGCGCCATTTAGTATGATTGAACTGTCCCGTAGCTGTCCCAGGTGAAATGGACTGTTACATCTGAGTGTTTTACTGTCATTCACTAAACTAAAATTACACCAGACATTTAATTTCTCTTCACACTTTACAATAATCCCTGGGAAGATTCTTACCTTGTAGCCTGAATTCACAACCAGAACATGTCAAGTCATTGAGATATTTTCAGAGAAGGAGATTTTGTTTAAAACAAGTAATGCTTTTTTCTCTCAAGAATCTATTGGTCAAATTGACAACCTTTCAATTCCTCACTTTGTGAGGATAACGGCACAGAGCCTTTTTTCCTAAAATGTTTTATGAATCGGAGAACAGATTGGGAGTGATTTTAGACCATTCCTCCATTCAGAATCCTTCCCAATGACTACAGGAAGGTAAAGGTACAAATAAACACACAACAAAGAAACAAAGTTCCCTAATTGACGGGCTGTAATCTACCTGAATCTTGTCATTTACACACCGGTCTCTGACTACTATCCCAACTTCAACATTCTACCAACATCCTACATTAATAATCCCTGGTAGGATCCTTACTATCCTAATATCAACATTCTACCAACATCCTACATAAATAATTCCTGGTAGGATCCTTACTATCCCAACTTCAACATTCTACCAACATCCTACATGAATAATCCCTGGTAGGATCCTTACTATCCCAACTTCAACATTCTACCAACATCCTACATTAATAACCCCTGGTAGGATCCTTACTATCCCAACTTCAACATTCTACCAACATCCTACATGAATAACCCCTGGTAGGATCCTTACTATCCCAACTTCAACATTCTACCAACATCCTACATTAATAATCCCTGGTAGGATCCTTACTATCCCAACTTCAACATTCTACCAACATCCTACATGAATAACCCCTGGTAGGATCCTTACTATCCCAACTTCAACATTCTACCAGCATCCTACATGAATAACCCCTGGTAGGATCCTTACTATCCCAACTTCAACAGTCTACCAACATCCTACATGAATAACTCCTGGTAGGATCCTTACTATCCCAACTCAACATTCTACCAGCATCCTACATGAATAATTCCTGGTAGGATCTTACTATCCCAACTTCAACATTCTACCAACATCCTACATGAATAACCCCTGGTAGGATCCTTACTATCCCAACTTCAACATTCTACCAACATCCTACATGAATAATCCCTGGTAGGATCCTTACTATCCTAATATCAACATTCTACCAACATCCTACATGAATAATTCCTGGTAGGATCCTTACTATCCCAACTTCAACATTCTACCAACATCCTACATGAATAATTCCTGGTAGGATCCTTACTATCCCAACTACAACATTCTACCAGCATCCTACATGAATAACCCTGGTAGGATCCTTACTATCCAACTTCAACATTCTACCAACATCCTACATGAATAACCCCTGGTAGGATCCTTACTATCCCAACTTCAACATTCTACCAACATCCTACATGAATAATTCCTGTTAGATCCTACTATCCTAACTTCAACATTCTACCAGCATCTACATGAATAATTCCTGGTAGGATCCTTACTATCCCAACTTCAACATTCTACCAACATCCTACATGAATAACCCCTGGTAGGATCCTTACTATCCCAACTTCAACATTCTACCAACATCCTACATGAATAATCCCTGGTAGGATCCTTACTATCCTAATATCAACATTCTACCAACATCCTACATGAATATTCTGGTAGGATCCTTACTATCAACTTCAATATTTCTACCAACATCCTACATGAATAATCCCTGGTAGGATCCTTGCCATCCCAGCTACAACATTCTACCAGCATCCTGCATGAATAACCCTGGTAAGATCTCATTATCATCTTCGCATTCTACCAGCATCAAGATAACCCCTGGTAGGATCCATCTGGTCCCGTCCCCCAACATTCTACCAACATCCTACATAAATAATTCCTGGTAGGATTCTTACCTTGCAGCCTGAATTCAAAACCAGAACATCAGTGAGAGTTTCCTTTGTGTTGAGAATGAAACCTGGGAACAGTTTATTCACCTCCCCAATGTCAGGAAACTTTGTGTGATTCTTGTTACTGATTAATTTAGGACTCCATAATTTCTGTTAAAGTTTAGTAGCTCTGACCCCATGTCAGCATCATCAGAAACCCAGTTTAACCTGTTTGCAGAAAGCCTTGGGTTTACAATAACATCTCTGTGTAGCTACTGCTTTCCTGCAGTCAGATGACCCTAGTGACTCATGGGGGAATGTTATTCATATTGTATCATTATTACCTAGTGACCTCATGGTGGAATGTTATTCATATTGTATCATTATTACCTAGTGACCTCATGGTGGAATGTTATTCATATTGTATCATTATTACCTAGTGACCTCATGGTGGAATGTTATTCATATTGTATCATTATTACTCTAGTGACCTCATGGTGGAATGTTATTCATATTGTATCATTATTACCTAGTGACCTTCATGGTGGAATGTTATTCATATTGTATCATTATTACTAGTGACCTCATGGTGGAATGTTATTCATATTGTATCATTATTACCTAGTGACCTCATGGTGGAATGTTATTCATATTGTATCATTATTACCTAGTGACCTCATGGTGGAATGTTATTCATATTGTATCATTATTACCTAGTGACTCATGGTGGAATGTTATTCATATTGTATCATTATTACCTAGTGACCTCATGGTGGAATGTTATTCATATTGTATCATTATTACCTAGTGACCTCATGGTGGAATGTTATTCATATTGTATCATTATTACCTAGTGACCTCATGGTGGAATGTTATTCATATTGTATCACATACTAGTGACCTCATGGTGGAATGTTATTCATATTGTATCATTATTACCTAGTGACCTCATGGTGGAATGTTATTCATATTGTATCATTATTACCTAGTGACCTCATGGTGGAATGTTATTCATATTGTATCATTATTACCTAGTGACCTCATGGTGGAATGTTATTCATATTGTATCATTATTACCTAGTGACCTCATGGTGGAATGTTATTCATATTGTATCATTATTACCTAGTGACCTCATGGTGGAATGTTATTCATGTTGTATCATTATTACCTAGTGACTCTCATGGTGGAATGTTATTCATATTGTATCATTATTACCTAGTGACCTCATGGTGGAATGTTATTCATATTGTATCATTATTACCTAGTGACCTCATGGTGGAATGTTATTCATATGTATCATTATTACCTAGTGACCTCATGGTGGAATGTTATTCATATTGTATCATTATTACCTAGTGACCTCATGGTGGAATGTTATTCATATAATACATACCTAGTGACCTCATGGTGGAATGTTATTCATATTGTATCATTATTACCTAGTGACCTCATGGTGGAATGTTATTCATATTGTATCATTATTACCTAGTGACCTCATGGTGGAATGTTATTCATATTGTATCATTATTACCTAGTGACCTCATGGTGGAATGTTATTCATATTTTTATAATTTCATAATTGTAAATAATATTTATTTTTTATGCCTAAAATCCGTGTTTCTCTGCCAAAGGGGTTTGCTGTATTTCAGTCATCTGTGATGTATATAAAGTGTAATATTGGGGTGAAAAACCCCAAATGGAATCCATTTCAACTCCATATCTGACATGGTACAGGTGTCTTCTTTCTTTAAGCCCAGAACCATGTGTTTGAGGTGATACCTTTGTTTCAGAGTAGATTTGTTTAAGACTTCCAAGAAACACTGTGTGACCCTGATTCAGACCACTGCATTTCAAGGTTAATCATTAATAACAACACCGTATGAACAACTAGCTGTTTCCAGGACCAGTGATTCAAGTCTGAGTATCTGTCCCAAAGTGGCACCCTATTCCCTATATAGTGCACTACTTTGACCAGGGCCCATAGGGCTGTGTGGTGCATTATGGGGAATAGTAGTGCACAACTTTAGACCAAAGCTCTATAACACCCTATTGCCTACATAGTACACTACTTTAGACCAGAGCTCTATAACACCCTATTCCCTACATACTGTGGTACACTACTTTAGACCAGAGCTCTATAACACCCTATTCCCTACATAGTGTAGTACACTACTTTAGACCAGAGCTCTATAACACCCTATTCCCTACATACTGTGGTACACTACTTTAGACCAGAGCTCTATAACACCCTATTCCCTACATAGTGTAGTACAATTACTTTGACCAGAGCTCTATAACACCCTATTCTTACATAGTGTAGTACACTACTTGACCAGAGCTCTATAACACCCTATTCCCTACATACTGTAGTACACTACTTTGACCAGAGCTCTATAACACCCTATTCCTGCATTACTGTGGTAAGACAACTTTGACCAGAGCTCTACCATAACACCCTATTACATAGTACACTACTTTTAGACCAGAGCTCTATAACACCCTATTGCCTACATAGTGAACTACTTTGACCAGAGCTCTATAAAAACAACTGTGACGCTTACATGGCAAAGAGCCACTAACAAAGTTAACTTCCCATACTGAAAGAAGGAAAGGCTACCTAAGTATGGTTCCCAATCAGAGACAACGATAGACAGCTGTCCCTGAACCATACCCAGCCAAACATAGAAATAAAGAAAACACAGAAAACAAAACATAGAATGCCCACCCCACATCACACCCTGTCAAACCAATGAGAGACAACGATAGACAGCTGTCCCTGAACCATACCCAGCCAAACATAGAAATAAAAGAAACGTAGAAAAACAAACATAGAATGCCCACCCCACATCACACTCCTGACCTAACTAAATAGAGACAGAAAAAGGATGACTGAGTGTTATCCAGTCTTTTCTCTCTCTCTCTCTCTCTGCCACAATGATGGGATTGTTTGTGACCATGAATGTAAGAATGACAAACTAACAAAACTGTTTATTTGTCTTCCTCCAGTGGCAGGTTGTGATAATGTCTGTAGTATCTCCCTCTGTCTCTTCGCTCCCTCTCCGTCTCCACACTCCCTATCTCTCACAAACATAGACTCTGACCTACCCAATGAGCCAAACTGGTTAAAGATCCCCCCTGTCTCTCTCTCACTCTCTCTCCTCCCCTCTCTCTTTCTCTCCCCTCTGTCTCTCTCTCTCCTCTGTCTCTCTCTCTCTCTCTCTCTCTCCCCCTCCCCCCTTTCTCTACCCCCCTCCCTCTCTCTCACTGTGTAGACCTGCCAGGCTGCTAACCCTAAACCAATCCTAACCCAATCCTAACCCAACCCAAAACTAACCTAACCCAACACT
>NW_026282002.1:0-10519 GCF_023373465.1 Oncorhynchus keta
ATATATTATCTACCTCACTTGCTTTGGCAATGTTAACACATTTTCCCATGCCAATAAAGCCCTTGAATTGAATTGAATTGAGAGAGAGAGAGAGAGAGAGAGAGAGAGAGAGAGAGAGAGAGAGAGAGAGAGAGAGAGAGAGGAGAGAGAGAGAGAGAGAGAGGAAGAGAGGGAAGGAGAGGGAAGAGAGAGAAGGAAGAGAGGGAAGGAGGAAGGAGAGAGAGGAGGGGGAAAGAGAGAGGGAGAGCGAGGGAGAGAGAGAGACAGAGAGACAGAGACAGAGAGAGATCACCAAAACCTCCCAGACCTGTCTTCACCTTCTGTGTCAATCCTTCACCTCCTGATTGGAGTGGTGTCAGCGAGGGGAGGAAGAGATGACTAGCAGAGAGAGGGTGGTGAGAAGGAGGGGGGTGGAGATGAACGGATCACCTTGCCAGATCCGCTGTGAAGGCCTCCGCTACGTGCACTTAGTGCTTCAGGACAACTCAACACGGCAGGATGGCAGGCGGCAGACCTGGGTTCAAATACTATTTGAAATCTTTCAAAAGCATTTCCTTGAGCCTGTCTGGAGTGCCAGATTGTAAGGATTTTCTCTTTTGTAAGGATTTTCTCTTTTATAACTATTCTATTGGTTCAATTGTGCCAGGCAAGCTCTACTAATCTCAACTAAAGGATTTGAAATGATTTCAAATAGTATCTGAACCCAGGTCTGGGGTAAGGTGGGAGTGTTCCCTTCTCCCTGGGGCGACACTTATGTCCTGTCCTGGACCCCATTGTCATCTGACAGCCTGTCGTCTCTCAGCTTCTCCTCTCCTCTGTGAGCTGCTACACGCCTGGAGGAATCACACTTCCTCTCTACACATTCTTCCACCGTCCATTACCCCCTGAGAGGAGGGGGCGGAAGGAGAGGGAATAGTTCCCCGAGAGGAGAGGGGGGAGGAAGGAGAGGTACTAGTTCCCCCTGAGAGCAGAGGGTGAGGTCTGAGGGACTCTGAGTCTCAGTCCAGGTCAGAGGTGTATCGATGTCGGGGCTGAAGTGACAGGGCTTGTCAAATAGCAGTAGACCCTTCAATTAAAGGACAGGTTGCAATATATTAAAGGACAGGTTGCAATATATTGAAGGACAGGTTGCAATATATTAAAGGACAGGTTGCAATATATTAAAGGACAGGTTGCAATATGTAATATAAGGACAGGTTACAATATATAATATAAGGACAAGTTGGCATATCTAATTTGAGGACAGGTTGCAACATATATTGAAGGACAGGTTGCAATATATTAAAGGACAGGTTGAAATATATTAAAGGACAGGTTGAAATATATTAAAGGACAGATTGCAATATATTAAAGGACAGATTGCAATATATTAAAGGACAGGTTGCAATATTTAATATAAGGACAGGTTACAATATATAATATAAGGACAGGTTGCCATATTTAATATAAGGACAGGTTGAAATATATTAAAGGACAGGTTGCCATATTTAATATAAGGACAGGTTGAAATATATTAAAGGACAGGTTGCAATATATTAAGGACGGGTTGCAATATATTAAAGGACAGGTTGCAATATATTAAAGGACAGGTTGAAATATATTAAAGGACAGGTTGCCATATTTACTATAAGGACAGGTTGAAATATATTAAAGGACAGGTTGCCATATTTAATATAAGGACAGGTTGAAATATATTAAAGGACAGGTTGCCATATTTAATATAAGGACAGGTTGAAATATATTAAAGGACATGTTGCAATATATTAAAGGACAGGTTGCAATATATTAAAGGACAGGTTGCAATATATTAAAGGACAGGTTGCCATATATTAAAGGACAGGTTGCAATATATTAAAGGACAGGTTGCAATATATTAAAGGACAGTTTGCCATATTTAATATAAGGACAGGTTGAAATATATTAAAGGACAGGTTAAAAATATATAAAAGGACAGGTTGCAATATATTAAAGGACATGTTGCAATATATTGAAGGACAGGTTGCAATATATTAAAGGACAGGTTGCAATATATTAAAGGACAGGTTGCAATATATTAAAGGACAGGTTGTCATATATTAAAGGACAGGTTGTCATATATTAAAGGACAGGTTGCAATATATTAAAGGACAGGTTGAAATATATAATATAAGGACAGGTTGCCATATTTAATATAAGGACAGGTTGGTGTAAAGGCCCGGTGGTGTAAAGGCCCGGTGGTGTAAAAGGCCCAGTGGTGTAAAGGCCCGGTGGTGTAAAGGCCCGGTGGTGTAAAGGCCCGGTGGTGTAAAGGCCCAGTGGTGTAAAGGCCCGGTGGTGTAAAGGCCCGGTGGTGTAAAGGCCCGGTGGTGTAAAGGCCCGGTGGTGTAAAGGCCTGGTGGTGGAACGACCTGCTGGTGTAAAGGCCTGGTGGTGGGAACAGCCCGGTGGTGTAAAGGCCTGGTGGTGGGAACAGCCTGGTGGTGGGAACAGCCTGGTGGAGGGAACAGCCTGGTGGTGGGAACAGCCTGGTGGTGGGAACAGCCTGGTGGTGGGAACAGCCTGGTGGTGGGAACAGCCTGGTGGTGGGAACAGCCTGGTGGTGGGAACAGCCTGGTGGTGGGAACAGCCTGGTGGTGGGAACAGCCTGGTGGAGGGAACAGCCTGGTGGTGGGAACAGCCTGGTGGAGGGAACAGCCTGGTGGAGGGAACAGCCTGGTGGTGGGAACAGCCTGGTGGAGGGAACAGCCTGGTGGTGGGAACAGCCTGGTGGAGGGAACAGCCTGGTGGTGGAAACAGCCTGGTGGTGGGAACAGCCTGGTGGAGGGAACAGCCTGGTGGAGGGAACAGCCTGGTGGTGGGAACAGCCTGGTGGAGGGAACAGCCTGGTGGAGGAACAGCCTGGTGGAGGGAACAGCCTGGTGGTGGGAACAGCCTGGTGGTGGGAACAGCCTGGTGGAGGGAACAGCCTGGTGGAGGGAACAGCCTGGTGGTGGGAACAGCCTGGTGGTGGGTACAGCCTGGTGGTGGGTACAGCCTGGTGGAGGGAACAGCCTGGTGGTGGGTACAGCCTGGTGGTGGGTACAGCCTGGTGGTGGGTACAGCCTGGTGGAGGGAACAGCCTGGTGGTGGGTACAGCCTGGTGGAGGGAACAGCCTGGTGGTGGGAACAGCCTGGTGGAGGGAACAGCCTGGTGGAGGAACAGCCTGGTGGAGGGAACAGCCTGGTGGTGGGAACAGCCTGGTGGAGGTGCCCTGTTAACCGGTATGTTCGGTCAAAATGCTGGAAGACTGGAAGAAAGTCGTACTGCAGACTGGTGCTTCAGTCATATGCAGGCCTCACTTTGTCCTCGATGATGAAGACGGCTACCAACAGAAGAAGAGTCACCATGAAACTGACGGGGGAAAAAACAATGTGTCTGTAATTCTCCTGGCTGGATCCATCCATGGTTGTCTGTCTGTAATTCTCCTGGCTGGATCCATCCATGGTTGTCTGTCTGATGATCCTGGCTGGTTCCATCCATGGTTGTCTGTCTGATGATCCTGGCTGGTTCCATCCATGGGTGTCTGTCTGATGATCCTGGCTGGATCCATCCATGGTTGTCTGTCTGTAATTCTCCTGGCTGGATCCATCCATGGCTGTGTGTCTGTAATTATCCTGGCTGGATCCATCCATGGTTGTCTGTCTGATGATCCTGGCTGGATCCATCCATGGTTGTCTGTCTGATGATCCTGGCTGGATCCATCCATGGTCTGTCTGATGATCCTGGCTGGATCCATCCATGGTCTGTCTGATGATCCTGGCTGGATCCATCCATGGTTGTCTGTATGATGATCCTGGCTCGATCTGTCCATGGCTGTGTGTCTGTAATTCCCCTGTCTGGAACCATCCATGGCCGTATGTCTGTAATTCTCCTGGCTGGATCTGTCCATGGCCGTGTGTCTGTAATTCCCCTGTCTGGATCCATCCATGGCTGTGTCTGTAATTCTCCTGGCTGGATCTGTCCATGGCCGTGTGTCTGTAATTCCCCTGGCTGGATCTGTCCATGGCCGTGTGTCTGTAATTCTCCTGGCTGGATCCATCCATGGTTGTGTGTCTGTAATTCTCCTGGCTGGATCTGTCCATGTAATTCCCCTGGCTGGATCTGTCCATGGGTGTGTGTCTGTAATTCTCCTGGCTGGATCCATCCATGGCCGTGTGTCTGTAATTCCCCTGGCTGGATCTGTCCATGGCCATGTGTCTGTAATTCTCCTGGCTGGATCTGTCCATGGCCGTGTGTCTGTAATTCCCCTGGCTGGATCTGTCCATGGGTGTGTGTCTGTAATTCTCCTGGCTGGATCCATCCATGGCTGTGTGTCTGTAATTCCCCTGGCTGGATCTGTCCATGGCCGTGTGTCTGTAATTCCCTGGCTGGATCTGTCCATGGGTGTGTGTCAGTAATTCTCCTGGCTGGATCCATCCATGGCTGTGTGTCTGTAATTCCCCTGGCTGGATCTGTCCATGGCCGTGTGTCTGTAATTCCCCTGGCTGGATCTGTCCATGGCCGTGTGTCTGTAATTCTCCTGTCTGGATCCATCCATGGCCGTGTGTCTGTAATTCCCCTGGCTGGATCTGTCCATGGCTGTGTGTCTGTAATTCCCCTGTCTGGATCCATCCATGGCTGTGTGTCTGTGATACCAGCACACCTCACTGAGTGCAATGTATGGCAAATATGTGATCCTCCTGGGACGGGGGCCAACGGGGCCGAAGCCTGCTGTTTCAGAGACTACACCATGTCAGGGTGATGTATGTGACGCAGTAACACTAGCTCTGAGGAGACATAGGGGGAGGGCAGTACCTCGCTGGCTCTCCAACCAGCCCCTCAGATCCCTGGGACAGAGACATATGGGGGAGGCAGTACCTCGCTGGCTCTCCAACCAGCCCCTCAGATCCCTGGGACAGAGATATAGGGCCGCATGTAAACATTTGAGACTTGTCAGTCACTTCTCTGACAGGTCATTTATCATCATCACCAAGCTAACTGGGTCCTATACCCTAATGCTGACACTGGTGCTGTACACTAACCCTGGTGTTCTACCTAACCCTGGTGTTGTACCCTAACCCTGGTGATCTACTCTAACCCTGGTGATCTACCCTAACCCTGGTGATCTACACTAACCCTGGTGTTCTACCCTAACCCTGGTGTTGTACCCTAACCCTGGTGTTCTACCCTAACCCTGGTGCTGTACCTAACCCTGGTGTTGTACCCTAACCCTGGTGATCTACCCTAACCCTGGTGATCTACCCTAACCCTGGTGATCTACCCTAACCCTGGTGATCTACCCTAACCCTGGTGATCTACCCTAACCCTGGTGTTGTACCCTAACCCTGGTGATCTACACTAACCCTGGTGATCTACCCTAACCCTGGTGATCTACCCTAACCCTGGTGATCTACCCTAACCCTGGTGATCTACACTAACCCTGATGATCTACCCTAACCCTGATGATCTACACTAACCCTGGTGATCTACCCCAACCCTGGTGTTCTACCCTAACCCTGGTGTTGTACCCTAACCCTGGTGATCTACACTAACCCTGGTGATCTACACTAACCCTGGTGATCTACCCTAACCCTGGTGATCTACACTAACCTTGGTGTTGTACCCTAACCCTGGTGATCTACCCTAACCCTGGTGATCTACACTAACCCTGGTGTTGTACCCTAACCCTGGTGATCTACACTAACCCTGGTGATCTACCCTAACCCTGGTGATCTACCCTGACCCTGGTGTTCTACCCTAACCCTGGTGTTCTCCCTAACCCCAGTGATCTACCCTAACCCTGGTGTTGTACCCTAACCCTGGTGTTCTCCCTAACCCCAGTGATCTACCTAACCCGGGTGATCTACCTAACCCTGGTGATCTACCCTAACCCTGGTATTGTACCCTAACCCTGGTGTTCTACCTAACCCTGGTGATCTACACTAACCCTGGTGTTGTACCCTAACCCTGGTTATCTACTCTAACCCTGTTGATCTACAGTAACCCTGGTGATCTACCCTAACCCTGGTGATCTACTCTAACCCCGGTGATCTACCCTAACCCTAGTGATCTACACTAACGTTGGTGTTGTACCCTAACCCTGGTGTTCTACCCTAACCCTTGTGATCTACACTAACCCTGGTGTTGTACCCTAACCCTGGTGATCTACTCTAACCCTGGTGATCTACAGTAACCCTGGTGATCTACCTAACCCTGGTGATCTACTCTAACCCCGGTGTTGTACCCTAACCCTGGTGATCTACACTAACCCCGGTGATCTACCTAACCCTAGTGATCTACACTAACGTTGGTGTTGTACCCTAATCCTGGTGTTGTAACCTAACCCTTGTGATCTACCCTAACCCTGGTGATCTACCCTAACCTTGATGATCTACCCTAACCTTGATGATCTACTCTAACCCTGGTGATCTACACTAACCCTGGTGTTGTACCCTAACCCTGACCCTGGTGATCTACCGTAACCCTGGTGATCTACACTAACCCTGGTGATCTACACTAACCCTGACCTTGATGATCTACTCTAACCCTGATGATCTACACTAACCCTGGTGATCTACAATAACCCTGACATTGATGATATACTCTAACCCTGATGATCTACACTAACCCTGATGATCTACACTAACCCTGGTGATCTACACTAACCCTAGTGTTGTACCCTAACCCTGACCCTGGTGATCTACCCTAACCCTGGTGATCTACCCTAACCCTGACATTGATGATCTACTCTAACCCTGATGATCTACAGTAACCCTGGTGATCTACTCTAACCCTGATGATCTACAGTAACCCTGATGATCTACACTAACCCTGGTGATCTACTCTAACCCTGATGATCTACACTAACCCTGGTGATCTACACTAACCCTGGTGTTGTACCCTAACCCTGGTGATCTACCCTAACCCTGGTGATCTACCCTAACCCTAGTGATCTATACTAACCTTGGTGTTGTACCCTAACCCTGGTGTTGTACCCTAACCCTGGTGATCTACCCTAACCCTGGTGATCTACCCTAACCTTGATGATCTACTCTAACCCTGATGATCTACACTAACCCTGGTGATCTACCCTAACCCTGGTGATCTACTCTAACCCTGGTGATCTACCCTAACCCTGGTGATCTACCCTAACCCTGGTGTTGTACCCTAACCCTGGTGATCTACTCTAACCCCGGTGATCTACCCTAACCCTAGTGATCTACACTAACCTTGGTGTTGTACCCTAACCCTGGTGTTGTACCCTAACCCTGGTGATCTACCCTAACCCTGGTGATCTACCCTAACCTTGATGATCTACTCTAACCCTGATGATCTACACTAACCCTGGTGATCTACACTAACCCTGGTGATCTACACTAACCCTGGTGTTGTGCCCTAACCCTGGTGTTGTACCCTAACCCTGACCCTGGTGATCTACCCTAACCCTGGTGATCTACCCTAACCCTGACCTTGATGATCTACTCTAACCCTGATGATCTACAGTAACCCTGGTGATCTACACTAACCCTGCTATTGTACCCTAACCCTGGTGTTCTACCCTAAGCCTGACCCTGGTGATCTACTCTAACCCTGGTGATCTACACTAACCCTGGTGTTGTACCCTAACCCTGGTGATCTACACTAACCCTGGTGATCTACTCTAACCCTGGTGATCTACCCTAACCCTGGTGTTGTACCCTAACCCTGGTGATCTACTCTAACCCTGGTGATCTACTCTAACCCTGGTGATCTACACTAACCCTGGTGTTGTACCTAACCCTGGTGATCTACTCTAACCCTGATGATCTACATTAACCTTCAAATCAAAATCAAATCAAATTTATTTATATAGCCCTTCGTACATCAGCTGATATCTCAAAGTGCTGTACAGAAACCCAGCCTAAAACCCCAAACAGCAAACAATGCAGGTGTAAAAGCACAGTGGCTAGGAAAAACTCCCTAGAAAGGCCAAAACCTAGGAAGAAACCTAGAGAGGAACCGGGCTATGTGGGGTGGCCAGTCCTCTTCTGGCTGTGCCGGGTAGAGATTATAACAGAACATGACCAAGATGTTCAAATGTTCATAAATGACCAGCATGGTCGAATAATAATAAGGCAGAACAGTTGAAACTGGAGCAGCAGCACAGTCAGGTGGACTGGGGACAGCAAGGAGCCTTCATGTCAGGTAGTCCTGGGGCACGGTCCTAGGGCTCAGGTCAGTTGAAACTGGAGCAGGAGCATGGCCAGGTGGACTGGGGACAGCAAGGAGTCCTCATGTCAGGTAGTCCTGGGACATGGTCCTAGGGCTCAGGTCCTCCAAGAGAGAAAGAAAGAGAGAAGGAGAGAATTAGAGAACGCACACTTAGATTCACACAGGACACCGAATAGGACAGGAGAAGTACTCCAGATATAACAAACTGACCCTAGCCCCCCCGACACATAAACTACTGCAGCATAAATACTGGAGGCTGAGACAGGAGGGGTCAGGAGACACTGTGGCCCCATCCGAGGACACCCCGGACAGGGCCAAACAGGAAGGATATAACCCCACCCACTTTGCCAAAGCACATCCCCCACACCACTAGAGGGATATCTTCAACCACCAACTTACCATCCTGAGACAAGGCCGAGTATAGCCCACAAAGATCTCCGCCACGGTACAACCCAGGGGGGGGCAGCAGACAGGCCGACCACAACAGTGAATCAACCCACCCAGGTGACGCACCCCCAGGGACGGCACGAGAGAGCCCCAGCAAGCCAGTGACTCCAGCCCCGTAACAGGGTTAGAGGCAGAGAATCCCAGTGGAAGAGGGGGAACCGGCCAGGCAGAGACAGCAAGGGCGGTTCGTTGCTCCAGAGCCTTTCCGTTCACCTTCCCACTCCTGGGCCAGACTACACTCAATCATATGACCCACTGAAGAGATGAGTCTTCAGTAAAGACTTAAAGGTTGAGACCGAGTTTGCGTCTCTGACATGGGTAGGCAGACCGTTCCATAAAAATGGAGCTCTATAGGAGAAAGCCCTGCCTCCAGCTGTTTGCTTAGAAATTCTAGGGACAATTAGGAGGCCTGCGTCTTGTGACCGTAGCGTACGTGTAGGTATGTACGGCAGGGACCAAATCAGAGAGGTAGGTAGGAGCAAGCCCATGTAATGCTTTGTAGGTTAGCAGTAAAACCTTCAAATCAGCCCTTGCTTTGACAGGAAGCCAGTGTAGAGAGGCTAGCACTGGAGTAATATGATCAAATTTTTTTGGTTCTAGTCAGGATTCTAGCAGCCGTATTTAGCACTAACTGAAGTTTATTTAGTGCTTTATCCGGTAGCCGGAAAATAGAGCATTGCAGTAGTCTAACCTAGAAGTGACAAAAGCATGGATTAATTTTTCTGCATCATTTTGGACAGAAAGTTTCTGATTTTTGCAATGTTACGTAGATGGAAAAAAGCTGTCCTCGAAATGGTCTTGATATGTTTTTCAAAAGAGAAATCAGGGTCCAGAGTAACGCCGAGGTCCTTCACAGTTTTATTTGAGACGACTGTACAACCATTAAGATTAATTGTCAGATTCAACAGAAGATCTCTTTGTTTCTTGGGACCTAGAACAAGCATCTCTGTTTTGTCCGAGTTTAATAGTAGAAAGTTTGCAGCCATCCACTTCCTTATGTCTGAAACACATGCTTCTAGCGAGGGCAATTTTGGGGCTTCACCATGTTTCATTGAAATGTACAGCTGTGTGTCATCCGCATAGCAGTGAAAGTTTACATTATGTTTTCGAATAACATCCCCAAGAGGTAAAATATATAGTGAAAACAATAGTGGTCCTAAAACAGAACCTTGAGGAACACCGAAATGTACAGTTGATTTGTCAGAGGACAAACCATTCACAGAGACAAACTGATATCTTTCCGACAGATAAGACCTAAACCAGGCCAGAACATGTCCGCGTAGACCAATTTGGGTTTCCAATCTCTCCAAAAGAATGTGGTGATCGATGGTATCAAAAGCAGCACTAAGGTCTAGGAGCACGAGGACAGATGCAGAGCCTCGGTCCGATGCCATTAAAATGTCATTTACCACCTTCACAAGTGCCGTCTCAGTGCTATGATGGGGTCTAAAACCAGACTGAAGCATTTCGTATACATTGTTTGTCTTCAGGAAGGCAGTTAGTTGTTGCGCAACAGCCTTCTCTAAAATCTTTGAGAGGAATGGAAGATTCGATATAGGCCGATAGTTTTTTATATTTTCTGGGTCAAGGTTTGGCTTTTTCAAGAGAGGCTTTATTACTGCCACTTTTAGTGAGTTTGGTACACATCCAGTGGATAGAGAGCCGTTTATTATGTTCAACATAGGAGGGCCAAGCACAGGAAGCAGCTCTTTCAGTAGTTTAGTTGGGATAGGGTCCAGTATACAGCTTGAAGGTTTAGAGGCCATGATTATTTTCATCATTGTGTCAAGAGATATAGTACTAAAACACTTGAGCGTCTCTCTTGATCCTAGCCTTGATGATCTACTCTAACCCTGATGATCT
>NW_026282003.1:0-9879 GCF_023373465.1 Oncorhynchus keta
GGCAGTGAGCTACCCTGAAGGAGTGAGCTTCAATGTCAAGATTACACATTGTAACCTTTCTAATAAATGCTTAAACTTACATGTGTTGTTTTGTTTATGAAATAAAAACAAAGCCGACACAGAAGGGAAACCTGGGTGTGGTGGCAACAGCTGATCAGCTGAACACACGATATTGCACCAATTGGATTCACACTCTACCTTCATGCAGCCTATTTAAGTTGGCCAGTTCTACACATCCTTCCCGATGATGGCTGTCACACACGCTGGTGTGTCTTGCTGCCATTAGCGTTGCTGCCTACTAGTTAGTCGCTATACCTGCTGTTTTTCTGAATCCCACCACCAGCCTCCACCTGTCTTGGTTCTGTTTCTTCCTTCAGGGATTTGGTACAGCACCGCCTTGTAGTTGTTTGATCATTCTTTATATGACGGTTCGCTTTCTGAGGTGAGCTACCCTGAAAGAGCAGAGCATAGTGCCAAGACTATGCATCGAATATTTTCTAATAATTTAATAAATGTATACGCGTGGTTTCCTTTCAGAAATGATCTCATACACACATTCCTCACTCCCAACCCAGAGCTTTCTACATAGCGGCTCTACACTCTTACAAAAATAGGGTTCTTGGGTTCTCATATAGAACCTTAGGTTCTTTCAAAAAAAAAAATGTATTTGTCACATGTGCGCCGAATGCAACTTGTGTAGACTTTACAGCTGGGGGCCGTTTACTTAATTACTCTAACCACCGGTGTCGAGGTAATTATGTACATGTAGGTAGAGTTATTAAAGTGGCTATGCATAGATAATACAGAGAGTAGCAGCAGTGTGTGTATGTGTGTGTGTGTGTGTGTGTGTGTGTGCGTGGGACGGGGGGCAATGTAAATAGTCTTGGTAGCCATTTGATTAGCTGTTCAGGAGTCTTATGGCTTGGGGGATAAAAGCTGTTTAGAAGCCTTCTGACCTAGACTTGGCGCTCCGGTACCACCGTCATGCGGTAGCAGAGAGAACAGTCTATGACTAGGGGGTGGCTGGGGTCTTTGACAATTAGGGTCCTTCCTCTGACACCGCCTAGTATAGAGGTCCTGGATGGCAGGAAGCTTAACCCCAGTGATGTACTGAGTCATATGCACTACTCCTCTGTAGTGCCTTGCGGTCGGAGACCGAGCTGGTGTTATTTTACAGGGCAGTGATGCAACCCGTCAGGATGCTCTCGATGGAGCAGCTGGAAAATCTTTTGAGGATCTGAGGACATGCCACATTTTTTCTGTCTCTTGAGGGGGAATAGGTTTTGTCATGTCTCCTCTTCAGCCAACTGCGTTGGTGTGCTTGGACCCTGTTAGTTTGTTGGTGACGTGGACACTAAGGAACTTGAAGCTCTCAACCTGCTCCACTAGTGCTTCCCGTCGATGAGAACGGGGCCGTGCTCAGTCCTCCTCCTTAGTCCTGTAGTCCACAATCATCTCCTTTGTCTTGATCACGTTGAGGGAGAGGTTGTTGTCCTGGCATTCACACCCCAGGACTCACCAAAGGGGACTCCCTGATCTCCTCCCAATAGGCTGCCTCGTTGTCTGTGATCAGGCCTACCACTGTTGTGTCATCAACAAACCCATGATGGTGTTGAAGTCGTGGTTGGCCGTGCAGTCATGAGTGAACAGGAGTACAGGAGGAGACTGAGCACGCACCCTGAGAGGACCACGTGTTTGCGGATCAGTGTGGGGGGATGCGTAGGTTACCCTCCCCACCTGGGGCGTCTGTCAGGAAGTCCAGGATCCAGTTGCAGAGAGAGGTGTTTAGTCCCGGGTCCTTTGCTTATTGATGAGCTTGGAGGGCACTATGGTGATGAACGCTGATCTGTAGTCAATGAATAGCATTCTCACATGAGTGTTCCTTTTTTCTCCAGGTAAGAAAGGGCTGTGTGGGAGGCAATAGAGATTGTATCATCTGTGAATCTGTTGGTGCGGTATGCAAATTGGAGTGGGTCTAGCGTTTCTGGAATAATGGTGTTGATGTGACCCATGACCAGCCTTTCAAAGCATTTCATGGCTACAGATGTGAGTGCTCGGGCGGTAGTCATTGGGGAGGTTATTTGCTTTCTTGGGCACAGGGACTATGGTGGTCTGTTTGAAACATGTTGGTATTACAGACTCAGGCAGGAGAGTTTGAACATGTCAGTGAAGACACTTGCCAGTTGGTCAGCGCATGCTCGGAGTAACTGTCCTGGTAATCTGTCTGAGCCAGTGCAGTACAATTCGATCTTAGTCCTGTATTGACACTTTGCCTGTTTGATGGTTCGACGGAGGGCAATGCAGGATTTATTATGCTTCTGAGTCCCACTCCTGAAAGCGGCAGCTCTACCATTTAGCGAATGTTGCCTGTAATCCATGGCTTCTGGTTGGGGTATGTACGTACGGTCACTGTGGGGACGACGTCATCGATGCACTTATTGATAAAGCCAGTGACTGATGTGAGTACTCCTCAATGCAATCGGAAGAATACCGGAACATATTCCAGTCTGTGCTAGCAAAACAGTCCTGCATCTGCTTCATCTGACCACTTTTTTATAGACTGAGTCACTGGTGCTTCCTGCCTTAATTTTGGCTTGAAAGCAGGTATCAGGAGTTATGGTCAGATTTGCCAAATGGAGGGCGAGGGAGAGCTTTGTATGCGTCTCTGTGTGTGGAGTAAAGGTGGTCTAGAATTGTTTCCCCTCTGGTTTGTACATTTAACATGCTGATACACATTAGGTAAAACTGATTGAAGTTTCCCTGCATGGTCCTGATCTGCATGGAGGTATGGGCCAAAATACCAGCAACAGTGTGTGAAAACCTTGTGAAGACTTACAGAAAACGTTTGACCTCTGTCATTGCCAACAAAGGGTATATATAACAAAGTATAGAGATAAACTTTTGTTATTGACCAAATACTTATTTTCCACCATAATTTGCAAATAAATTCATTAAAACTCCTACAATGTGATTTTCTGGATTTTTTTTTTTTTTTTCATTTGGTCTGTCATAGCTGAAGTGTATCTATGATGAAAATTACAGGCCTCTCTCATCTTTTAAGTGGGAGAACTTGCACAATTGGTGGCTGACTAAATACTTTTGCCCCACTGTATATATATATATACACACACACTACCACTGGTGGAACCATGTCTTGTCTTATGCAGCTGTATGACCCAATGGGTGAATAAACTTGGTTAAAGCTTTACTAATCGTCCATGAGTTTTACTTGGTTCATTTAGAACTGGTAACCATAATGTTTGACATTGTCTTACCTTGTCTGTTGATCATGTCAATGACAATAAATGAAAAAAACATTATTTTGTCCATTATTTAGTTGTTTATTCAATTATATTCTAAGCTCAAAATATCACTATTTAATAGTAGTAGCCATAATTCATTAATGGCACCACGCAGGGTTCAATATGGAACCATTTGGGTTAATTTATTTAACTACGCAAATCAGTTAATTAAGAACAATTTTTATTTATAATTTTTTTAACCTTATGAACAAATTCTTATTTACAATGATGGCCTAATGGGGAACAGTGGGTTAACTGCCTTGTTCAGGAGCAGAACGACAGAACGTCAGCTAGGGGATTCGATCCAACAACCTTTCGGTTACTGGTCTAACGCTCTAACCACTAGGCTACCTGCCGTCTCAAAATTGATCGAATACATTTTTTTTTCTCATCCATCTACACACAACAGGGAAGCATGTTTTTCTAAATGTGTGCAAATGTATTGAAAATTAAAAACACATACCTAATTCACATGTATACATGTATTCAGTTTAGAAGCACCTTTGGCAGAAATTACAGCTGTGAGACGTTCAAGGTAAGTCTCTAAGAGCTTTCCACACCTGGATTATGCAACATTTTCCCATTACTCTTTAAAAAATTCTTCAAGCTCTATCAAATTGGTTGTTGATCATTGCTTGACAAACACTTTCAGATTTAAGTCAAAACTGTAACTCGGCCACTCAGGAACACTAGGCTACATGCATGTCCCCAGTCCACCTGGCTGTGCTGCTGCTCCAGTTTCAACTGTTCTGCCTGCGGCTATGGAACCCTGATCTGTTCACCTGACGTGCTACCTGTCCCAGACCTGCTGTTTTCAACTCTCTGGAGACGGCAGGAGCAGTAGAGATACTCTGAATGATCGGCTATGAAAAGCCAACTGACATTTACTCCTGAGGTGCTGACCGGTTGCACCCTCGAAAACAACTGTGATTATTATTTGACCATTCTGGTCATCTATGAACATTTGAACATCTTGACCATGTTCTGCTATAATCTCCACCCGGCACAGCCAGAAGAGGACTGGCCACCCCTCATAGCCTGGTTCCTCTCTTGGTTTCTTTCTAGGTTCTGGATTTTCTAGGGAGTTTTTCCTAGCCACAGTGCTTCTACACCTGCATTGCTTGCTATTTGGGGTTTTAGGCTGGGTTTCTGTACAGCACTTTGTAGCATCAGCTGATGTAAGGAGGGCTTTATAAATACATTTGATGGATTGATGACAGCCTAACCCAGCCAAACACTAACCTGAACGACACTGGGCCAATTGTGCGCCGCCCCAGGGACTCCCAATCACAGCCAGTTGTGATATATCCTGGAATCGACACAAGGGTCTGTAGTGACGCCTCTAGCACTGAGATGCAGTGCCTTAGACCGCTGCGCCATTTAGGCTCTTCATTGAAGAAGAATCAAGAATCTGATCAAAGAACCCTATAAAAGGATTATCCAGTATATATAACTTTATGGGTTCCATGAAGTAAGTAATAGAACTCTTTTGGTTCTATAATCAAAAAATAATTCTGAGAGTGTAAAATGCTTTCTTATCCATCTTATCGTAAAGGCTTCTTCGCCCATAATGATTATTCACTGGGGAGGCAGGTGCCATACATGTACCACAACCAGGTGGTTAGAGCGTCGGGGCAGGAACTGAAAGGTTGCTAGATCAATCCCTGAGCTGACAAAGTAAAATTTGCTGTTCTACCCCTGAACAAGACAGTTAACCCACTGTTCCTAGGCCGTCATTGTAAATAAGATTTTTTCTTATTTAACCTCTTACTCCTACCCGACACGCAGGCGTCCCATCTAGACATCTGGAAATGCAAATGCACTACGCTAAATGCTAATAGCACTCGTTTAAAACTCAAACGTTCATTACAATACACATGCAGGGTACTGAATTAAAGCTACACTCGTTGTGAATCCAGCCAACGAGTCAGATTTTTCAAATGCTTTTCAGCGAAAGCATGAGAAGCTATTATCTGATAGGATGTAACACCCCAAAGACCCGCAGGGGACGTAAACAAAATAATTAGCATAGTCGCGCTACACAAAACGCACAAATAAAATATAAAACATTCATTACCTTTGACAATCTTCTTTGTTGGCACTCCTAGATGTCCCATTAACATCACTATTGGGTCTTTTTTCCGTTTAAATCGGTCCATATATAGCCTAGCCTCTGCTGGCCAAGGCCCATGAGCTTTCTGAAACGCTGTGTCTCCAACTCACCTAGCGTACTAGAGCACCTGTAGCATACTCCTGGGCTACAATTACCTGGGCTCACGACCGGTCTGTTGATGTCACCGCAAGAAGAGGAATAAACAGACTCACCCCATCGCGACGTCCCCCAAGGTTAGCTCTCTAGCCCTCGCTATCTCCCTGCTTGCAAATTCGGCCGGCTAATGGCTAGCTTGTCTAGCCCGGCCTACTGAACTGTTAGCTTGTTAGCACAGGCCTGCTAACCATCTGAATCACCGCATCCCAAACACTCTGAACCCATTTACTTTCTATCTCTCTTTGATTTTTATTTTGTTTATACCTTCCGGAAACCTGCCTCACCCACTGTGATACGGAATCGCTATTACTTTTAATTTTTATTTTATTTTTATGACACACTCAATAACCTCCAGACGCTAACCAGCTAACTAGCTACAAGCTATTTAGTCATTGTTAGTTTTTAAAAACCTGGATAACACTCGCCAGCCCATCTTCCCTGCCCATCCACCGCTGCCCCCTGGACACTGATCTCTTGGCTACATAGCTGACGACGCTGGACTGTCCATTAATCACGGTACCCCATTCTGCTTGTTTGTTTATCTGTCGGCCCAGTTGCCTAGTCAACGCCATTTTACCCTGCTGTTTGTTGTGCTAGCTGATTAGCCTCGCCTACTGTTTTTAGCTAGCTTTCCCAATTCAACACCTGTGATTACTGTATGCCTCGCTGTATGTCTCTCCCAAATGTCAATATGCCTTGTATACTGTTGTTCAGGTTAGTTATCATTGTTTTAGTTCACAATGGAGCCCCTAGATCCACTCTGCATACCCCTGTTACCTCATTTGTCCCACCCCCACACATGTGGTGACCTCACCCATTACAACCAGCATGTCCAGAGATACAACTCTCTCATCATCACCCAGTGCCTGGGCTTACCTCCGCTGTACCCGCACCCCACCATACCCCTGTCTGCGCATTATGCCCTGAATATATTCTACCATGCCCAGAAACCTGCTCCTCTTATCCTCTGCCCCCAACGCTCTAGGCGACCAGTTTTGATAGCCTTTAGCCGCACCCTCATACTACTCCTTCTCTGTTCCGCGGGTGATGTGGAGGTAAACCCAGGCCCTGCATGTCCCCAGGTACCCTCATTTGTTGACTTATGTGATCGAAAAAGTATTGGTTTTATGCATGTCAACATCAGAAGCCTCCTCCCTAAGTTTGTTTTACTCACTGCTTTAGCACACTCTGCTAACCCTGATGTCCTTGCCGTGTCTGAATCCTGGCTCAGGAAGGCCACCAAAAATTCAGAGATTTCCATACCCAACTATAACATCTTCCGTCAAGATAGAACTGCCAAAGGGGGCGGAGTCGCAGTCTACTGCAGAGATAGCCTGCAAAGTAATGTCATACTTTCCAGGTCCATACCCAAACAGTTTGAACTACTAATTTTGAAAATTACTTGAAAAAGTCTCACTGTTGCCGCCTGCTACCGACCCCCGTCAGCTCCCAGCTGTGCCCTGGACACCATTTGTGAATTGATCGCCCCCCATCTAGCTTCAGAGTTTGTTCTGTTAGGTGACCTAAACTGGGATATGCTTAACACCCCGGCAGTCCTACAATCTAAGCTAGATGCCCTCAATCTCACTCAAATCATCAAGGAACCCACCAGGTACAACCCTAACTCTGTAAACAAGGGCACCCTCATAGACGTCATCCTGACCAACTGGCCCTCCAAATATACCTCCGCTGTCTTCAACCAGGATCTCAGCGATCACTGCCTCATCGCCTGTATCCGCCACGGAGCCGCAGTCAAACGACCACCCCTCATCACTGTCAAACGCTCCCTAAAACACTTCTGTGAGCAGGCCTTTCTAATCGACCTGGCCCGTGTATCCTGGAAGGACATTGACCTCATCCCGTCAGTTGAGGATGCCTGGTCATTCTTTAAAAGTAACTTCCTCACCATTTTAGATAAGCATGCTCCGTTCAAAAAATGCAGAACCAAGAACAGATACAGCCCTTGGTTCACTCCAGACCTGACTGCCCTCGACCAGCACAAAAACATCCTGTGGCGGACTGCAATAGCATCGAATAGCCCCGTGATATGCAACTGTTCAGGGAAGTCAGGAACCAATACACGCAGTCAGTCAGGAAAGCTAAGGCCAGCTTCTTCAGGCAGAAGTTTGCATCCTGTAGCTCCAACTCCAAAAAGTTCTGGGACACTGTGAAGTCCATGGAGAACAAGAGCACCTCCTCCCAGCTGCCCACTGCACTGAGGCTAGGAAACACGGTCTCCACCGATAAATCCATGATTATCGAAAACTTCAATAAGCACTTCTCAACAGCTGGCCATGCCTTCCGCCTGGCTACTCCAGCCTCGGCCAACAGCTCCGCCCCCCGTAGTTCCTCACCCAAGCCTCTCCAGGTTCTCCTTTACCCAAATCCAGATAGCAGATGTTCTGAAAGAGCTGCAAAACCTGGACCCGTACAAATCAGCTGGGCTTGACAATCTGGACCCGCTATTTCTGAAACTATCTGCCGCCATTGTCGCAACCCCTATTACCAGCCTGTTCAACCTCTCTTTCATATCGTCTGAGATCCCCAAGGATTGGAAAGCTGCCGCAGTCATCCCCTCTTCAAAGGGGAGACACCCTGGACCCAAACTGCTATAGACCTATATCCATCCTGCCCTGCCTATCTAAGGTCTTTGAAAGCCAAGTTAACAAACAGGTCACTGACCATCTCGAATCCCACCGTACCTTCTCCGCTGTGCAATCTGGTTTCAGGCCGGTCACAGGTGCACCTCAGCCACACTCAAGGTACTAAATGATATCATAACCGCCATCGATAAAAGACAGTACTGTGCAGCCGTCTTCATCGACCTCGCCAGGCTTTCGACTCTGTCAATCACCATATTCTTATCGGCAGACTCAACAGCCTCGGTTTTCGGATGACTGCCTTGCCTGGTTACCAATTACTTTGCAGACAGAGTTCAGTGTGTCAAATTGGAGGGCATGCTGTCCGGTCCTCTGGCAGTCTCTATGGGGTGCCACAGGGTTCAATTCTCGGGCAGACTCTTTTCTCTGTATATCAATGATGTTGCTCTTGCTGCGGGCGATTCCCTGATCCACCTCACGCAGACGACACCATTCTATATACTTTCGGCCCGTCATTGGACACTGTGCTATCAAACCTCCAAACGAGCTTCAATGCCATACAGCACTCCTTCCGTGGCCTCCAACTCTTAAAAGCGAGTAAAACCAAATGCATGCTTTTCAACCGATCGCTGCCTGCACCGCATGCCCGACTAGCATCACCACCCTGGATGGTTCCGACCTTGAATATGTGGACATCTATAAGTACCTAGGTGTCTGGCTAGACTGCAAACTCTCCTTCCAGACTCACATCAAACATCTCCAATCAAAAATCAAATCAAGAGTCGGCTTTCTATTCGCAACAAAGCCTCCTTCACTCACGCTGCCAAGCTTACCCTAGTAAAACTGACTATCCTACCGATCCTCGACTTCGGCGATGTCATCTACAAAATGGCTTCCAACACTCTACTCAGCAAACTGGATGCAGTCTATCACAGTGCCATCCGTTTTGTCACTAAAGCACCTTATACCACCCACCACTGCGACTTGTATGCTCTAGTCGGCTGGCCCTCACTACATATTCGTCGCCAGACCCACTGGCTCCAGGTCATCTACAAGTCCATGCTAGGTAAAACTCCGCCTTATCTCAGTTCACTGGTCACGATGGCAACACCCATCCGTAGCACGCACTCCAGCAGGTGTATCTCACTGATCATCCCTAAAGCCAACACCTCATTTGGCCGCCTTTCGTTCCAGTACTCTGCTGCCTGTGACTGGAACGAATTGTAAAAATCGCTGAAGTTGAGACTTTTATCTCCCTCACCAACTTCAAACATCAGCTATCCGAGCAGCTAACCGATCGCTGCAGCTGTACATAGCCTATAGGTAAATAGCTCACCCATTTTCACCTACCTCATTCCCATACTGTTTTTATACTGTTTTTATTTATTTACTTTTCTGCTCTTTTGCACACCAGTATCTCTACCTGTACATGACCATCTGATCATTTATCACTCCAGTGTTAATCTGCAAAATTGTATTATTAAGCCTACCTCCTCATGCCTTTTGCACACATTGTATATAGACTGCCCATTTTTTTCTACTGTGTTATTGACTTGCTAATTGTTTACTCCATGTGTAACTCTGTGTTGTCTGTTCATGCTTTATCTTGGCCAGGTCGCAGTTGCAAAATGAGAACTTGTTCTCAACTAGCCTACCTGGTTAAATAAAGGTGAAATAAAAAAAAAAATAAAAAATAAAAAAAATAAAA
>NW_026282004.1:2500-6781 GCF_023373465.1 Oncorhynchus keta
CAGCTACAGACACAGACATTCTGGTGTGGGTCATTCTACAGACACAGACATTCTGGTGTGGGTCATTTATGAGCAGCTACAGACACAGACATTCTGGTGTGGGTCATTTATGAGCAGCTACAGACACAGACATTCTGGTGTGGGTCATTTATGAGCAGCTACAGACACAGACATTCTGGTGTGGGTCATTTATGAGCAGCTACAGACACAGACATTCTGGTGTGGGTCATTTATGAGCAGCTACAGACACAGACATTCTGGTGTGGGTCATTTATGAGCAGCTACAGACACAGACATTCTGGTGTCATTTATGAGCAGTCATTTATGAGCAGCTACAGACACAGACATTCTGGTGTGGGTCATTTATGAGCAGCTACAGACACAGACATTCTGACATTCTGGTGTGGGTCATTTATGAGCAGCTACAGACACAGACATTCTGTGTGGGTCATTTATGAGCAGCTACAGACACAGACATTCTGGTGTGGGTCATTTATGAGCAGCTACAGACACAGACATTCTGGTGTGGGTCATTTATGAGCAGCTACAGACACAGACATTCTGGTGTGGGTCATTATATGAGCAGACATTCTGGTGGTGGGTCATTTATGAGCAGCACAGACATTCTGGTGTGGGTCATTTTATGAGCAGCTACAGACACAGACATTCTGGTGTGGGTCATTTATGAGCAGCTACAGACACAGACATTCTGGTGTGGGTCATTTATGAGCAGCTACAGACACAGACATTCTGGTGTGGGTCATTTATGAGCAGCTACAGACACAGACATTCTGGTGTGGGTCATTTATGAGCAGCTACAGACAGACATTCTGGTGTGGGTCATTTATGAGCATACAGACACAGACATTCTGGTGTGGGTCATTTATGAGCAGCTACAGACACAGACATTCTGGTGTGGGTCATTTATGAGCAGCTACAGACACAGACATTCTGGTGGGTCATTTATGAGCAGCTACAGACACAGACATTCTGGTCATTTATGAGCAGCTACAGACACAGACATTCTGGTGTGGGTCATTTATGAGCAGCTACAGACACAGACATTCTGGTGTGGGTCATTTATGAGCAGCTACAGACACAGACATTCTGGTGTGGGTCATTTATGAGCAGCTACAGACACAGACATTCTGGTGTGGGTCATTTATGAGCAGCTACAGACACAGACATTCTGGTGTGGGTCATTTATGAGCAGAGCAGCTACAGACACAGACATTCTGGTGTGGGTCATTTATGAGCAGCTACAGACACAGACATTCTGGTGTGGGTCATTTATGAGCAGCTACAGACACAGACATTCTGGTGTGGGTCATTTATGAGCAGCTACAGACACAGACATTCTGGTGTGGGTCATTTATGAGCAGCTACAGACACAGACATTCTGGTGTGGGTCATTTATGAGCAGCTACAGACACAGACATTCTGGTGTGGGTCATTTATGAGCAGTACAGACACAGACATTCTGGTTGGGTCATTTATGAGCAGCTACAGACACAGACATTCTGGTGTGGGTCATTTATGAGCAGCTACAGACACAGACATTCTGGTGTGGGTCATTTATGAGCAGCTACAGACACAGACATTCTGGTGTGGGTCATTTATGAGCAGCTACAGACACAGACATTCTGGTGTGGGTCATTTATGAGCAGCTACAGACACAGACATTCTGGTGTGGGTCATTTATGAGCAGCTACAGACACAGACATTCTGGTGTGGGTCATTTATGAGCAGCTACAGACACAGACATTCTGGTGTGGGTCATTTATGAGCAGCTACAGACACAGACATTCTGGTGTGGGTCATTTATGAGCAGCTACAGACACAGACATTCTGGTGTGGGTCATTTATGAGCAGCTACAGACACAGACATTCTGGTGTGGGTCATTTATGAGCAGCTACAGACACAGACATTCTGGTGTGGGTCATTTATGAGCAGCTACAGACACAGACATTCTGGTGTGGGTACAGACACAGACATTTATGAGCAGCTACAGACACAGACATTCTGGTGTGGGTCATTTATGAGCAGCTACAGACACAGACATTCTGGTGTGGGTCATTTATGAGCAGCTACAGACACAGACATTCTGGTGTGGGTCATTTATGAGCAGCTACAGACACAGACATTCTGGTGTGGGTCATTTATGAGCAGCTACAGACACAGACATTCTGGTGTGGGTCATTTATGAGCAGCTACAGACACAGACATTCTGGTGTGGGTCATTTATGAGCAGCTACAGACACAGACATTCTGGTGTGGGTCATTTATGAGCAGCTACAGACACAGACATTCTGGTGTGGGTCATTTATGAGCAGCTACAGACACAGACATTCTGGTGTGGGTCATTTATGAGCAGCTACAGCTACAGACACAGACATTCTGGTGTGGGTCATTTATGAGCAGCTACAGACACAGACATTCTGGTGTGGGTCATTTATGAGCAGCTACAGACACAGACATTCTGGTGTGGGTGATTTATGAGCAGCTACAGACACAGACATTCTGGTGTGGGTCATTTATGAGCAGCTACAGACACAGACATTCTGTGTGGGTCATTTATGAGCAGCTACAGACACAGACATTCTGGTGTGGGTCATTTATGAGCAGCTACAGACACAGACATTCTGGTGTGGGTCATTTATGAGCAGCTACAGACACAGACATTCTGGTGTGGGTCATTTATGAGCAGCTACAGACACAGACATTCTGGTGTGGGTCATTTATGAGCAGCTACAGACACAGACATTCTGGTGTGGGTCATTTATGAGCAGCTACAGACACAGACACAGACATTCTGGTGTGGGTCATTTATGAGCAGCTACAGACACAGACATTCTGTGTGGGTCATTTATGAGCAGCTACAGACACAGACATTCTGGTGTGGGTCATCATTTATGAGCAGCTACAGACACAGACATTCTGGTGTGGGTCATTTATGAGCAGCTACAGACACAGACATTCTGGTGTGGGTCATTTATGAGCAGCTACAGACACAGACATTCTGGTGTGGGTCATTTATGAGCAGCTACAGACACAGACATTCTGGTGTGGGTCATTTATGAGCAGCTACAGACACAGACATTCTGGTGTGGGTCATTTATGAGCAGCTACAGACACAGACATTCTGGTGTGGGTCATTTATGAGCAGCTACAGACACAGACATTCTGGTGTGGGTCATTTATGAGCAGCTACAGACACAGACATTCTGGTGGGTCATTTATGAGCAGCTACAGACACAGACATTCTGTGGGTCATTTATGAGCAGCTACAGACACAGACATTCTGGTGTGGGTCATTTATGAGCAGCTACAGACACAGACATTCTGGTGTGGGTCATTTATGAGCAGCTACAGACACAGACATTCTGGTGTGGGTCATTTATGAGCAGCTACAGACACAGACATTCTGTGTGGGTCATTTATGAGCAGCTACAGACACAGACATTCTGGTGTGGGTCATTTATGAGCAGCTACAGACACAGACATTCTGGTGTGGGTCATTTATGAGCAGCTACAGACACAGACATTCTGGTGTGGGTCATTTATGAGCAGCTACAGACACAGACATTCTGGTGTGGGTCATTTATGAGCAGCTACAGACACAGACATTCTGGTGGGTGGGTCATTTATGAGCAGCTACAGACACAGACATTCTGACACAGACATTCTGTGGGTCATTTATGAGCAGCTACAGACACAGACATTCTGGTGTGGGTCATTTATGAGCAGCTACAGACACAGACATTCTGGTGTGGGTCATTTATGAGCAGCTACAGACACAGACATTCTGGTGTGGGTCATTTATGAGCAGCTACAGACACAGACATTCTGGTGTGGGTCATTTATGAGCAGCTACAGACACAGACATTCTGTTGTTATTGAAATAACTGTTCAATTACCAATGACTTATTTACAATTTAATAGAATTTCAGTTCGATACAATGTTCTTTGGATGTAAGTCCCTCCCTCCCCCACTGTGCTAGTATTGTAGTCCATCACAGATATGATAAGAGACCCCAGCCTCCCATGTGTTCCTCTTTATCACTTTTCTCTCTCTAGGTGAAGTCATTACTGGCTCCTCCATGTTCACTCCCACCTGTCACCCTCTCACCTTTCCTCTCCTCACTCTCCTTTTCTCTCTCTCTTTTTCTCTCTCTCTTTTTCTCTCTTTTCTCTCTCTCTCTCTCTCTCTCTCTCCCTATCCCCACCTCTCTCTCAGTCTCTCTCTCTCTCTCTCTGTCTCTCTCTCCTATCTCCCTCTC
>NW_026282005.1:0-5448 GCF_023373465.1 Oncorhynchus keta
ACACTCAATCACACACTGCACACACACGCACGCAGACACCCAATCACACACTGCACACACGCACGCAGACACTCAATCACACACTGCACACACACGCACGCAGACACCGCAATCACACACTGGACACACACGCACGCAGACACCCAATCACACACTGCACACACACGCACGCAGACACCCAATCACACACTGCACACACACGCACGCAGACACCCAATCACACACTGCACACACACGCACGCAGACACCCAATCACACACTGCACACACACGCACGCAGACACCCAATCACACACTGCACACACACGCACGCAGACACCCAATCACACACTGCACACACACGCACGCAGACACCCAATCACACACTGCACACACACGCACGCAGACACCCAATCACACACTGCACACACACGCACGCAGACACCCAATCACACACTGCACACACACGCACGCAGACACCCAATCACACACTGCACACACACGCACGCAGACACCCAATCACACACTGCACACACACGCACGCAGACACCCAATCACACACTGCACACACACGCACGCAGACACCCAATCACACACTGCACACACACGCACGCAGACACCCAATCACACACTGCACACACACGCACGCAGACACCCAATCACACACTGCACACACACGCACGCAGACACCCAATCACACACTGCACACACACGCACGCAGACACCCAATCACACACTGCACACACACGCACGCAGACACCCAATCACACACTGCACACACACGCACGCAGACACCCAATCACACACTGCACACACACGCACGCAGACACACAATCACACACTGCACACACACGCACAGACACTCAATCACACACTGCACACACACGCACGCAGACACCCAATCACACACTGCACACACACGCACGCAGACACCCAATCACACACTGCACACATGCACGCAGACACTCAATCACACACTGCACACACGCACAGACACTCAATCACACACTGCACACACACGCACGCAGACACCCAATCACACACTGCACACACACGCACGCAGACACCCAATCACACACTGCACACACAAACACTCAATCACACACTGCACACACGCACGCAGACACTCAATCACACACTGCACACACACGCACGCAGACACTCAATCACACACTGTACACACGCACGCAGACACCCAATCACACACTGCACACACACGCACGCAGACACCCAATCACACACTGCACACACACGCACGCAGACACCCAATCACACACTGCACACACACGCACGCAGACACCTAATCACACACTGCACACACACGCACGCAGACACCCAATCACACACTGCACACACACGCACGCAGACACCCAATCACACACTGCACACACACGCACGCAGACACTCAATCACACACTGCACACACACGCACGCAGACACTCAATCACACACTGCACACACACGCACCCAGACACTCAATCACACACTGCACACACACGCACGCAGACACACAATCACACACTGCACACACACGCACGCAGACACCCAATCACACACTGCACACACACGCACGCAGACACCCAATCACACACTGCACACACACGCACGCAGACACCCAATCACACACTGCACACACACGCACGCAGACACTCAATCACACACTGCACACACACGCACGCAGACACTCAATCACACACTGCACACACACGCACGCAGACACTCCAATCACACACTGCACACACACGCACGCAGACACCCAATCACACACTGCACACACACGCACGCAGACACCCAATCACACACTGCACACACAGCACGACACTCAATCACACACTGCACACACACGCACGCAGACACTCAATCACACACTGCACACACACGCACGCAGACACCCAATCACACACTGCACACACACGCACAGACACCCAATCACACACTGCACACACACGCACGCAGACACTCAATCACACACTGCACACACACGCACGCAGACACTCAATCACACACTGCACACACACGCACGCAGACACTCAATCACACACTGCACACACACGCACGCAGACACCCAATCACACACTGCACACACACGCACGCAGACACTCAATCACACACTGCACACACACGCACGCAGACACTCAATCACACACTGCACACACACGCACGCAGACACCCAATCACACACTGCACACACACGCACGCAGACACCCAATCACACACTGCACACACACGCACGCAGACACTCAATCACACACTGCACACACACGCACGCAGACACTCAATCACACACTGCACACACACGCACGCAGACACTCAATCACACACTGCACACACACGCACGCAGACACTCAATCACACACTGCACACACACGCACGCAGACACCCAATCACACACTGCACACACACGCACGCAGACACCCAATCACACACTGCACACACACGCACGCAGACACCCAATCACACACTGCACACACACACACGCAGACACTCAATCACACACTGCACACACGCACGCAGACACCCAATCACACACTGCACACACACGCACGCAGACACCCAATCACACACTGCACACACACGCACGCAGACACCCAATCACACACTGCACACACACGCACACAGACACTCAATCACACACTGCACACACGCACGCAGACACCCAATCACACACTGCACACACACGCACGCAGACACCCAATCACACACTGCACACACGCACGCAGACACCCAATCACACACTGCACACATACGCACACAGACACTCAATCACACACTGCACACACACGCACAGACACTCAATCACACACTGCACACACACGCACGCAGACACCCAATCACACACTGCACACACACGCACGCAGACACCCAATCACACACTGCACACATGCACGCAGACACTCAATCACACACTGCACACACACAGACACTCAATCACACACTGCACACACACGCACGCAGACACTCAATCACACACTGCACACACGCACGCAGACACCCAATCACACACTGCACACACACACGCAGACACCTAATCACACACTGCACACACGCACGCAGACACTCAATCACACACTGCACACACACGCACGCAGACACTCAATCACACACTGTACACACACGCACGCAGACACCCAATCACACACTGCACACACACGCACGCAGACACCCAATCACACACTGCACACACGCACGCAGACACTTCAATCACACACTGCATACACACGTACAGACACCTTCCAATCACACTGCACACACACACGCACGCAGACACTCAATCACACACTGCACACACACGCACGTGCACACTTCACCGCCACACTGCACACACACGCACGCAGACACTAATCACACACTGCACACACACGCACGCACACCCACCACTACACACACACGCACGCAGACACTCTCAATCACACACTGCACACACACACGCACCCAGACACTTCACCGTCATTGCACACACACGTACGCAGACATCAATCACACACTGCACACACACGCACGCAGACACTCAGTCACACACTGCACACACACGCACGCAGACACCCAATCACACTGCACACACACGCACGCAGACACTCCAGTCAACACTGCACGCACACGCCAGACACTCAATCACACAGACACTGCATTCCACATGCACACTCACACACACACGCAGACACTAATCACCACACTGTACACACGCAGCAGACACTCACACACTGCACACACACAGACCTCAATCACACACTGCACACACCACGCACGCAGACACCTCCAATCACACACTGTAATAATACGCACGCAGACACTCCACTGCCACACTGTACATATGCGCGCGCACACCCACCGTCACACTGCACACACACACGCACGCACACCCACCGCACTGCACACACGCACGCACACTCCACCGCACACTCACACACACGTACAGACACCTAATCACACACTGTACACACACGCACGCAGACATTATCACACACTGCACACACAGCACCAGACACACCACTGCACACACGCACGCAGACACCAATCACACACTGCACACACACGCACGCAGACACCCAATCACACACTGCACACACGCACGCAGACACCTCAATCACACACTGCACACACACGCACGCAGACACTCAATCACACACTGCACACACACGCACGCAGACACTCAATCACACACTGCACACACACGCACGCAGACACCCAATCACACACTGCACACACACGCACGCAGACACCCAATCACACACTGCACACACACGCACGCAGACACCCAATCACACACTGCACACACGACGCAGACACTCAATCACACACTGCACACACGCACGCAGACACTCAATCACACACTGCACACACACGCACGCAGACACTCAATCACACTGCTACACACACGCACGCAGACACCCAATCACACACTGCACACACACGCACGCAGACACCTCAATCACACACTGCACACATGCACGCAGACACTCAATCACACACTGCACACACACACGCAGACACTCAATCACACACTGCACACACACGCACGCAGACACTCAATCACACACTGCACACACACGCACGCAGACACCCAATCACACACTGCACACACACGAACACTCAACCACACACTGCACACACACGCACGCAGACACTCAATCACACACTGCACACACACGCACGCAGACACTCAATCACACACTGCACACACACGCACGCAGACACTCCAATCACACACTGCACACACACGCACGCAGACACCCAATCACACACTGCACACACACGCACGCAGACACTCAATCACACACTGCACACACACGCACGCAGACACTCAATCACACACTGCACACACGCACGCAGACACTCAATCACACACTGCACACACACGCACGCAGACACCCAATCACACTACACACACACGCACGCAGACACTCAATCACACACTGCACACACACGCACGCAGACACCTCAATCACACACTGCACACACACGCACGCAGACACTCAATCACACACTGCACACACACGCACGCAGACACTCAATCACACACTGCACACACACGCACGCAGACACCCAATCACACACTGCACACACACGCACGCAGACACCCAATCACACACTGCACACACACGCACGCAGACACTCAATCACACACTGCACACACACGCACGCAGACACTCCAACTCACACACTGCACACACACGCACGCAGACACTCAATCACACACTGCAACACACGCACGCAGACACCCAATCACACACTGCACACACACGCACGCAGACACCCAATCACACACTGCACACACACGCACGCAGACACCCAATCACACACTGCACACACGCACGCAGACACTTCAACCGCACACTGCACACACACGCACGCAGACACCCAATCACACACTGCACACACGCACGCAGACACCCAATCACACACTGCACACACACGCACGCAGACACCTACACACTACACGCACGCACACCCAATCACACACTGCACACAC
>NW_026282006.1:0-3782 GCF_023373465.1 Oncorhynchus keta
GTGTGATCTAGTACCAGGTGGGCCATGCTGTCAAGTTGCTGCTGTGTGATCTAGTACCAGGTGGACCATGCTGTCAAGTTGCTGCTCTGTGGGATCTAGTACCAGGTGGGCCATGCTGTCAAGTTGCTGCTGTGTGATCTAGTACCAGGTGGGCCATGCTGTCAAGTTGCTGCTGTGTGATCTAGTACCAGTTGGGCCATGCTGTCAAGTTGCTGCTGTGTGATCTAGTACCAGTTGGGCCAAGCTGTCAAGTTGCTGCTGTGTGGTCTAGTACCAGGTGGGCCATGCTGTCAAGTTGCTGCTCTGTGTGATCTAGTACCAGGTGGACCATGCTGTCAAGTTGCTGCTCTGTGTGATCTAGTACCAGGTGGGCCATGCTGTCAAGTTGCTGCTGTGTGATCTAGTACCAGGTGGACCATGCTGTCAAGTTGCTGCTCTGTGGGATCTAGTACCAGGTGGGCCATGCTGTCAAGTTGCTGCTCTGTGATCTAGTACCAGGTGGGCCATGCTGTCAAGTTGCTGCTGTGTGATCTAGTACCAGGTGGGCCACGCTGTCAAGTTACTGCTGTGTGATCTAGTACCAGGTGGGCCATGCTGTCAAGTTGCTGCTGTGTGATCTAGTACCAGGTGGACCATGCTGTCAAGTTGCTGCTCTGTGTGATCTAGTACCAGGTGGGCCATGCTGTCAAGTTGCTGCTGTGTGATCTAGTACCAGGTGGGCCATGCTGTCAAGTTGCTGCTGTGTGATCTAGTACCAGGTGGGCCATGCTGTCAAGTTGCTGCTGTGTGATCTAGTACCAGGTGGGCCATGCTGTCAAGTTGCTGCTGTGTGATCTAGTACCAGGTGGGCCATGCTGTCAAGTTGCTGCTGTGTGATCTAGTACCAGGAGGGCCATGCTGTCAAGTTGCTGCTCTGTGGATCTAGTACCAGGTGGGCCATGCTGTCAAGTTGCTGCTGTGTGATCTAGTACCAGGTGGGCCATGCTGTCAAGTTGCTGCTGTGTGATCTAGTACCAGGTGGGCCATGCTGTCAAGTTGCTGCTGTGTGGTCTAGTACCAGGTGGGCCATGCTGTCAAGTTGCTGCTCTGTGTGATCTAGTACCAGGTGGACCATGCTGTCAAGTTGCTGCTCTGTGTGATCTAGTACCAGGTGGGCCATGCTGTCAAGTTGCTGCTTCTGTGATCTAGTACCAGGTGGGCCATGCTGTCAAGTTACTGCTCTGTGATCTAGTACCAGGTGGGCCATGCTGTCAAGTTGCTGCTGTGTGATCTAGTACCAGGTGGGCCATGCTGTCAAGTTGCTGCTGTGTGATCTAGTACCAGGTGGGCCATGCTGTCAAGTTGCTGCTATGTGATCTAGTACCAGGTGGGCCAGGCTGTCAAGTTGCTGCTGTGTGATCTAGTACCAGGTGGGCCATACTGTCAAGTTGCTGCTCTGTGTGATCTAGTACCAGGTGGGCCACGCTGTCAAGTTGCTGCTCTGTGTGATCTAGTACCAGGTGGGCCATGCTGTGAAGTTGCTGCTGTGTGATCTAGTACCAGGTGGACCATGCTGTCAAGTTGCTGCTCTGTGTGATCTAGTACCAGGTGGGCCATGCTGTCAAGTTGCTCTTCTGTGATCTAGTACCAGGTGGGCCATGCTGTCAAGTTACTGCTGTGTGATCTAGTACCAGGTGGGCCATGCTGTCAAGTTACTGCTGTGTGATCTAGTACCAGGTGGGCCATGCTGTCAAGTTGCTGCTCTGTGATCTAGTACCAGGTGGACCATGCTGTCAAGTTGCTGCTCTGTGTGATCTAGTACCAGGTGGACCATGCTGTCAAGTTGCTGCTGTGTGATCTAGTACCAGGTGGGCCATGCTGTCAAGTTACTGCTGTGTGATCTAGTACCAGGTGGGCCATGCTGTCAAGTTGCTGCTCTGTGTGGTCTAGTACCAGGTGGACCATGCTGTCAAGTTGCTGCTCTGTGATCTAGTACCAGGTGGGCCATGCTGTCAAGTTACTGCTGTGTGATCTAGTACCAGGTGGGCCATGCTGTCAAGTTGCTGCTGTGTGATCTAGTACCAGGTGGGCCATGCTGTCAAGTTGCTGCTCTGTGTGATCTAGTACCAGGTGGGCCATGCTGTCAAGTTGCTGCTGTGTGATCTAGTACCAGGTGGACCATGCTGTCAAGTTGCTGCTGTGTGATCTAGTACCAGGTGGGCCATGCTGTCAAGTTGCTGCTGTGTGATCTAGTACCAGGTGGACCATGCTGTCAAGTTGCTGCTGTGTGATCTAGTACCAGGTGGGCCATGCTGTCAAGTTGCTGCTGTGTGATCTAGTACCAGGTGGGCCATGCTGTCAAGTTGCTGCTGTGTGATCTAGTACCAGGTGGACCATGCTGTCAAGTTGCTGCTGTGTGATCTAGTACCAGGTGGGCCATGCTGTCAAGTTGCTGCTGTGTGATCTAGTACCAGGTGGGCCATGCTGTCAAGTTGCTGCTGTGTGATCTAGTACCAGGTGGGCCATGCTGTCAAGTTGCTGCTGTGTGATCTAGTACCAGGTGGGCCATGCTGTCAAGTTGCTGCTGTGTGATCTAGTACCAGGTGGGCCACGCTGTCAAGTTGCTGCTGTGTGATCTAGTACCAGGTGGGCCATGCTGTCAAGTTGCTGCTCTGTGATCTAGTACCAGGTGGACCATGCTGTCAAGTTGCTGCTCGTGTGATCTAGTACCAGGTGGGCCATGCTGTCAAGTTGCTGCTCTGTGATCTAGTACCAGGTGGGCCATGCTGTCAAGTTGCTGCTGTGTGATCTAGTACCAGGTGGGCCATGCTGTCAAGTTGCTGCTCTGTGATCTAGTACCAGGTGGGCCATGCTGTCAAGTTGCTGCTCGTGTGATCTAGTACCAGGTGGGCCATGCTGTCAAGTTGCTGCTCTGTGATCTAGTACCAGGTGGGCCATGCTGTCAAGTTGCTGCTCTGTGTGATCTAGTACCAGGTGGACCATGCTGTCAAGTTGCTGCTCTGTGTGATCTAGTACCAGGTGGGCCATGCTGTCAAGTTGCTGCTGTGTGATCTAGTACCAGGTGGACCATGCTGTCAAGTTGCTGCTCTGTGGATCTAGTACCAGGTGGGCCATGCTGTCAAGTTGCTGCTCTGTGATCTAGTACCAGGTGGGCCATGCTGTCAAGTTGCTGCTGTGTGATCTAGTACCAGGGTGGCCATGCTGTCAAGTTGCTGCTGTGTGATCTAGTACCAGGTGGGCCACGCTGTCAAGTTGCTGCTGTGTGATCTAGTACCAGGTGGGCCATGCTGTCAAGTTGCTGCTCTGTGATCTAGTACCAGGTGGGCCATGCTGTCAAGTTGCTGCTCTGTGATCTAGTACCAGGTGGACCATGCTGTCAAGTTGCTGCTCTGTGATCTAGTACCAGGTGGGCCATGCTGTCAAGTTGCTGCTCTGTGATCTAGTACCAGGTGGGCCATGCTGTCAAGTTGCTGCTGTGTGATCTAGTACCAGGTGGGCCATGCTGTCAAGTTGCTGCTCTGTGATCTAGTACCAGGTGGACCATGCTGTCAAGTTGCTGCTCGTGTGATCTAGTACCAGGTGGGCCATGCTGTCAAGTTGCTGCTGTGTGATCTAGTACCAGGTGGGCCATGCTGTCAAGTTGCTGCTCTGTGTGATCTAGTACCAGGTGGGCCATGCTGTCAAGTTGCTGCTGTGTGATCTAGTACCAGGTGGGCCATGCTGTCAAGTTGCTGCTTGTGTGATCTAGTACCAGGTGGGCCATGCTGTCAAGTTGCTGCTCT
>NW_026282007.1:0-14839 GCF_023373465.1 Oncorhynchus keta
GAAAATAAGGTCCCAAACGGACACTGTGGAGAATACAGTCCCAACCAGACACCATAGAGAATACAGTCCCAACTAGACGTCATAGAGAATTCAGTCCCAACCAGACACAGCAGGGAATACAGTCCAAACAAACACCATAGAGAATACAGTCCCAACCAGACGCCATAGAGAATACTGTCCCAACCAGACACCATAGAGAATACAGTCCCAACCAGACATAGTAGAGAATACAGTCCCAACCAGACACAGTAGAGAATACAGTCCAAACAAACACCATAGAGAATACAGTCCCAACCAGACGCCATAGAGAATACTGTCCCAACCAGACACAGTAGAGAATACAGTCCCAACCAGACACCATAGAGAATACTATCCCAAGCAGACACAGTATAGAATACAGTCCCAACCAGACACAGTAGAGAATACAGTCCCAACCAGACACTGTGGAGAATACAGTCCCAACCAAACACCGTAGATAATACAGTCCGAACCAGACACAGCAGAGAATACAGTCCAAACAAACACCATAGAGAATTCAGTCCCAACCAGACGCCATAGAGAATACTGTCCCAACCAGACACCATAGAGAATACAGTCCCAACCAGACATAGTAGAGAATACAGTCCCAACCAGACACAATAGAGAATACAGTCCAAACCAGACACTATAGAGAATACAGTCCCAACCAGACGCCATAGAGAATTCAGTACCAACCAGACATCATAGAGAATGCAGCCCCAAACAGACACCATAGAGAATACAGTCCCAACCAGACACAGTAGAGAATACTGTCCCAAGCAGACACAGTAGAGAATACAGTCCCAACCAGACGTCATAGAGAATACAGTCCCAACCAGACTCCATAGAGAATTCTGTCCCAACCAGTCGCCATAGAGAATACAGTCCCAACCAGACACTGTGGCGAATACAGTCCCAACCGGACACGGTGGAGAATACTGGCCCAACCAGACATAGTAGAGAATACAGTCCCAACCAGACGCCATAGAGAATACAGTACCAACCAGACACCGTTGAGAATACAGTCCCAACCAGACACCGTAGTGAATACAGTCCCAACAAGACACCATAGAGAATACATTCCCAACCAGACGACATAGAGAATTACAGTCCCAACCAGACCCCGTAGAGAATACAGTCCCAAACAGACACCATAGAGAATACTGTCCCAACCAAACACCGTAGAGAATACAGTCCCAACCAGACACAGTAGAGAATACAGTCCCAACCAGACACTGTGGAGAATACAGTCCCAACCAAACACCGTAGAGAATACAGTCCGAACCAGACACCGTAGAAAATAAGGTCCCAAACAGACACTGTGGAGAATACTGTCCCAACCAGACACCATAGAGAATTCAGTCCCAACCAGACACAGCAGGAATACAGTCCAAACAAACACCATAGAGAATACAGTCCCAACCAGACACAGCAGAGAATACATTCCAAACCAGACACCATAGAGAATACAGTCCCAACCAGACACAGTAGAGAATACAGTCCCAACCAGACACAGTAGAGAATACAGTCCAACCAAACACCATAGAGAATACAGTCCCAACCAGACGTCATAGAGAATTCAGTCCCAACCAGACACAGCAGGGAATACAGTCCAAACAAACACCATAGAGAATACAGTCCCAACCAGACGCCATAGAGAATACTGTCCCAACCAGACACCATAGAGAATACAGTCCCAACCAGACATAGTAGAGAATACAGTCCCAACCAGACACAGTAGAGAATACAGTCCCAACCAGACGCCATAGAGAATACTGTCCCAAGCAGACACAGTATAGAATACAGTCCCAACCAGACACCATAGAGAATACTATCCCAAGCAGACACAGTATAGAATACAGTCCCAACCAGACACAGTAGAGAATACAGTCGCAACCAGACACTGTGGAGAATACAGTCCCAACCAAACACCGTAGATAATACAGTCCGAACCAGACACAGCAGAGAATACAGTCCAAACAAACACCATAGAGAATTCAGTCCCAACCAGACGCCATAGAGAATACTGTCCCAACCAGACACCATAGAGAATACAGTCCCAACCAGACATAGTAGAGAATACAGTCCCAACCAGACACAATAGAGAATACAGTCCAAACCAGACACTATAGAGAATACAGTCCCAACCAGACGCCATAGAGAATTCAGTACCAACCAGACATCATAGAGAATGCAGCCCCAAACAGACACCATAGAGAATACAGTCCCAACCAGACACAGTAGAGAATACTGTCCCAAGCAGACACAGTGGAGAATACAGTCCCAACCAGACGTCATAGAGAATACAGTCCCAACCAGACTCCATAGAGAATTCTGTCCCAACCAGTCGCCATAGAGAATACAGTCCCAACCAGACACTGTGGCGAATACAGTCCCAACCAGACACGGTGGAGAATACTGGCCCAACCAGACATAGTAGAGAATACAGTCCCAACCAGACGCCATAGAGAATACAGTACCAACCAGACACCGTTGAGAATACAGTCCCAACCAGACACCGTAGGGAATACAGTCCCAACAAGACACCATAGAGAATACATTCCCAACCAGACGCCGTAGAGAATTACAGTCCCAACCAGACCCCGTAGAGAATACAGTCCCAAACAGACACCATAGAGAGTCCAGTCCCAACCAGACACAGCAGAGAATACATTCCAAACCAGACACCATAGAGAATACTGTCCCAACCAGACACAGTAGATAATACAGTCCCAACCAGACACTGTGGAGAATACAGTCCCAACCAAACACCGTAGAGAATACAGTCCCAACCAGACACAGTAGAGAATACAGTCCCAACCAGACACTGTGGAGAATACAGTCCCAACCAAACACCGTAGAGAATACAGTCCCAACAAGACACCATAGAGAATACATTCCCAACCAGACGCCATAGAGAATTACAGTCCCAACCAGACCCCGTAGAGAATACAGTCCCAAACAGACACCATAGAGAATACTGTCCCAACCAAACACCGTAGAGAATACAGTCCCAACCAGACACAGTAGAGAATACAGTCCCAACCAGACACTGTGGAGAATACAGTCCCAACCAAACACCGTAGAGAATACAGTCCGAACCAGACACCGTAGAAAATAAGGTCCCAAACAGACACCATGGAGAATACTGTCCCAACCAGACACCATAGAGAATTCAGTCCCAACCAGACACAGCAGAGAATACAGTCCAAACCAGACACCATAGAGAATACAGTCCCAACCAGACACAGCAGAGAATACAGTTCCAAACCAGACACCATAGAGAATACTGTCCCAAGCCAGACACAGTAGATAATACAGTCCCAACCAGACACTGTAGAGAATACAGTCCCAACCAGACACCGTAGAGAATACAGTCCCAACCAGACACAGTAGAGAATACAGTCCCAACCAGACACTGTGGAGAATACAGTCCCAACCAAACACCGTAGAGAATACAGTCCGAACCAGACACCGTAGAAAATAAGTCCAAGCAGACACTATGGAGAATACTGTCCCAACCAGACACCATAGAGAATACAGTCCCAACCAGACATCAGTGGAGAATACAGTCCCAACCAGACACAGCAGAGAATACAGTCCAAACCAAACACCATAGAGAATACAGTCCCAACCAGACGCCATAGAGAATACATGTCCCAACCAGACACCATAGAGAATACAGTCCCAACCAGACACTAGTAGAGAATACAGTCCCAACCAGACACAGTAGAGAATATAGTCCAAACCAGACACTATAGAGAATACAGTCCCAACCAGACGCCATAGAGAATACTGTCCCAAGCAGACACAGTAGAGAATACAGTCCCAACCAGACACCATAGAGAATACTAGTCCCAAGCAGACACCAGTAGAGAATACAGTCCCAACCAGACACAGTAGAGAATACAGTCCCAACCAGACACTGTGGCGAATACAGTCCCAACCAAACACGGTGGAGAATACTAGCCCGAACCAGACATAGTAGAGAATACAGTCCCAACCAGACGCCATAGAGAATACAGTACCAACCAGACACCGTTGAGAATACAGTCCCAACCAGACACCGTAGGAATACAGTCCCAACAAGACACCATAGAGAATACATTCCCAACCAGACGCCGTAGAGAATTACAGTCCCAACCAGACCCCGTAGAGAATACAGTCCCAAACAGACACCATAGAGAATCCAGTCCCAACCAGACACAGCAGAGAATACATTCCAAACCAGACACCATAGAGAATACTGTCCCAACCAGACACAGTAGATAATACAGTCCCAACCAGACACTGTGGAGAATACAGTCCCAACCAAACACCGTAGAGAATACAGTCCCAACCAGACACAGTAGAGAATACAGTCCCAACCAGACACTGTGGAGAATACAGTCCCAACCAAACACCGTAGAGAATACAGTCCCAACAAGACACCATAGAGAATACATTCCCAACCAGACGCCATAGAGAATTACAGTCCCAACCAGACCCCGTAGAGAATACAGTCCCAAACAGACACCATAGAGAATACTGTCCCAACCAAACACCGTAGAGAATACAGTCCCAACCAGACACAGTAGAGAATACAGTCCCAACCAGACACTGTGGAGAATACAGTCCCAACCAAACACCGTAGAGAATACAGTCCGAACCAGACACCGTAGAAAATAAGGTCCCAAACAGACACTGTGGAGAATACTGTCCCAACCAGACACCATAGAGAGTCCAGTCCCAACCAGACACAGCAGAGAATACATTCCAAACCAGACACCATAGAGAATACTGTCCCAACCAGACACAGTAGATAATACAGTCCCAACCAGACACTGTGGAGAATACAGTCCCAACCAAACACCGTAGAGAATACAGTCCCAACCAGACACAGTAGAGAATACAGTCCCAACCAGACACTGTGGAGAATACAGTCCCAACCAAACACCGTGAGAGAATACAGTCCCAACAAGACACCATAGAGAATACATTCCCAACCAGACGCCATAGAGAATTTACAGTCCCAACCAGACCCCGTAGAGGCCTGGTCCCCGACAGACACCATAGAATACTGTCCCAACCAAACACCGTAGAGAATACAGGTCCCAACCAGACACAGTAGAGAGGCTCCCCACACACCACCCATTTTTGGTCCCAACAGACACTGTAGAATACGATCCCAACCAAACACCGTAGAGCTGCAGTCCGAACCAGACACCGTAGAAAATAAGGTCCCAAACAGACACTGGGAGAATACTGTCCCAACCAGACACCATAGAGAATTCAGTCCCAACCAGACACAGCAGGGAATACAGTCCAAACAAACACCATAGAGAATACAGTCCCAACCAGACACAGCAGAGAATACATTCCAAAAACCAGACACCATAGAGAATACTGTCCCAACCAGACACAGTAGATAATACAGTCCCAACCAGACACTGTGGAGAATACAGTCCCAACCAAACACCGTAGAGAAAATCCCAACCAGACACAGTAGAGAATACAGTCCCAACCAGACACTGTGGAGAATACAGTCCCAACCAAACACGAGAATACAAACCAGACACCGTAGAAAATAAGGTCCCAAACAACACTGTGGAACCGTCCCAACCAGACACCATAGAATACAGTCCCAATAGACGTCATAGAGAATTCAGTCCCAACCAGACACAGCAGGGAATACAGTCCAAACAAACACCATAGAGAATACAGTCCCAACCAGACGCCATAGAGAATAATGTCCCAAGCAGACACCATAGAGAATACAGTCCCAACCAGACATAGTAGAGAATACAGTCCCAACCAGACACAGTAGAGAATACAGTCCCAACCAGACACTATAGAGAATACTGTGGAGAATACAGTCCCAACCAGACACATATATAGAATACAGTCCCAAGCAGACACCATAGAATACAGTCGCAGACACAGTAGAGAGGTCCCACCAGACACAGTAGAGAAATACAGTCCCAACCAGACACTGTGGAAGTACAGTCCGAACCAAACAGCAGAGAATACAGTCCAAACAAACACCATAGAGAATTCGGTCCCAACCAGACGCCATAGAGAATACTGTCCCAACCAGACACCATAGAGAATAAAGTCAACCAGACATAGTAGAGAATACAGTCCCAACCAGACACAATAGAGAATACAGTCCAAACCAGACACTATAGAGAATACAGTCCCAACCAGACGCCATAGAGAATTCAGTACCAACCAGACATCATAGAGAATGCAGCCCCAAACAGACACCATAGAGAATACAGTCCCAACCAGACACAGTAGAGAATACTGTCCCAAGCAGACACAGTAGAGAATACAGTCCCAACCAGACGTCATAGAGAATACAGTCCCAACCAGACTCCATAGAGAATTCTGTCCCAACCAGTCGCCATAGAGAATACAGTCCCAACCAGACACTGTGGCGAATACCAGTCCCAACCAGACACGGTGGGAGAATACTGGCCCAACCAGACATAGTAGAGAATACAGTCCCAACCAGACGCCATAGAGAATACAGTACCAACCAGACACCGTTGAGAAAGTCCCAACCAGACACCGTAGTGAATACAGTCCCAACAAGACACCATAGAGAATACATTCCCAACCAGGACATAGGAATTACAGTCCCAACCAGACCCAAGTCCCAAACAGACACCATAGAGAATACTGTCCCAACCAAACACCGTAGAGATACACAGTCCCAACCAGACACAGTAGAGAATACAGTCCCAACCAGACACTGTGGAGAATACAGTCCCAACCAAACACCGTAGAGAATACAGTCCCACACCAGGACAGACACTGTGGAGAATACTTTGTCCCAACCAGACACATAGAGAATTGTGGAGGAATACAGTCCCAAACAAACACCATAGAGAATACAGTCCCGAACCAGACACAGCAGAGAATACATTCCAAACCAGACACCATAGAGAATACTGTCCCAACCAGACACTGTGGAGAATACAGTCCCAACCAGACACTGTGAGAATACTGTCCCAACCAGACACCATAGAGAATACAGTCCCAACTAGACGTCATAGAAATTCAGTCCCAACCAGACACAGCAGGAATACAGTCCAAACAAACACCATAGAGAATAGTCCCAACCAGACGCATAGAGAATACTGTCCCAAGCAGACACCATAGAGAATACAGTCCCAACCAGACATAGTAGAGAATACAGTCCCAACCAGACACAGTAGAGCCTACAGTCCCAACCAGACGCCATAGAGAATACTGTCCCAAGCAGACACAGTATAGAATACAGTCCCAACCAGACACCATAGAGAATACTATCCCAAGCAGACACAGTATAGAATACAGTCCCAACCAGACACAGTAGAGAATACAGTCGCAACCAGACACTGTGGGAGAATACAGTCCCAACCAAACACCGTAGATAATACAGTCCGAACTAGACACAGCAGAGAATACAGTCCAAACAAACACCATAGAGAATTCAGTCCCAACCAGACGCCATAGAGAATACTGTCCCAACCAGACACCATAGAGAATACAGTCCCAACCAGACATAGTGGAGAATACAGTCCCAACCAGACACAATAGAGAATACAGTCCAAACCAGACACTATAGAGAATACAGTCCCAACCAGACGCCATAGAGAATTCAGTACCAACCAGACATCATAGAGAATGCAGCCCCAAACAGACACCATAGAGAATACAGTCCCAACCAGACACAGTAGAGAATACTGTCCCAAGCAGACACAGTGGAGAATACAGTCCCAAATCCAGACGTCATAGAGAATACAGTCCCAACCAGACTCCATAGAGAATTCTAAACCCAACCAGTAATACTTAGAGAATACAGTCCCAACCAGACACTGTGGCGAATACAGTCCCAACCAGACACGGTGGAGAATACTGGCCCAAACCAGACATAGTAGAGAATACAGTCCCAACCAGACGCCATAGAGAATACAGTACCAACCAGACACCGTTGAGAAATACAGTCCCAACCAGACACCGTAGGGGAATACAGTCCCAACAAGACACCATAGAGAATACATTCCCAACCAGACGCCGTAGAGAATTACAGTCCCAACCAGACCCCGTAGAGAATACAGTCCCAAACAGACACCATAGAGAGTCCAGTCCCAACCAGACACAGCAGAGAATACATTCCAAACCAGACACCATAGAGAATACTGTCCCAACCAGACACAGCAGATAATACAGTCCCAACCAGACACTGTGGAGAATACAGTCCCAACCAAACACCGTAGAGAATACAGTCCCAACCAGACACAGTAGAGAATACAGTCCCAACCAGACACTGTGGAGAATACAGTCCCAACCAAACACCGTAGAGAATACAGTCCCAACAAGACACCATAGAGAATACATTCCCAACCAGGCCATAGAGAATTACAGTCCCAACCAGACCCCGTAGAGAATACAGTCCCAAACAGACACCATAGAGAATACTGTCCCAACCAAACACCGTAGAGAATACAGTCCCAACCAGACACAGAGAATACAGTCCCAACCAGACACTGTGGAGAATACAGTCCCAACCAAACACCGTAGAGAATACAGTCCGAACCAGACACCGTAGAAAATAAGGTCCCAAACAGACATCAGGAGAATACTGTCCCAACCAGACCAGACACAGAGAGTCCAGTCCCAACCAGACACAGCAGAGAATACATTCCAAACCAGACACCATAGAGAATACTGTCCCAGCCAGACACAGTAGATAATACAGTCCCAACCAGACACTGTGGAGAATACAGTCCCAACCAAACACCGTGAGAGAATACAGTCCCAACCAGACACAGTAGAGAATACAGTCCCAACCAGACACTGTGGAGAATACAGTCCCAACCAGACACCGTAGAGAATACAGTCCGAACCAGACACCGTAGAAAATAAGGTCCCAAACAGACACTGTGGAGAATACTGTCCCAACCAGACACCATAGAGAATACAGTCCCAACTAGACGTCATAGAAAATTCAGTCCCAACCAGACACAGCAGGGAATACAGTCCAAACAAACACCATAGAGAATACAGTCCCAACCAGACGCCATAGAGAATACATGTCCCAACCAGACACCATAGAGAATACAGTCCCAACCAGACATAGTAGAGAATACAGTCCCAACCAGACACAGTAGAGAATATAGTCCAAACCAGACACTATGGAGAATACAGTCCCAACCAGACGCCATAGAGAATACATGTCCCAAGCAGACACAGTATGAGAATACAGTCCCAACCAGACACCATAGAGAATACTATCCCAAGCAGACACAGTATAGAATACAGTCCCAACCAGACACAGTAGAGAATACAGTCGCAACCAGACACTGTGGAGAATACGTCCCAACTAAACACCGTAGATAATACAGTCCGAACCAGACACCGCAGAGAATACAGTCCAAACAAACACCATAGAGAATTCAGTCCCAACCAGACCAGACGTCATAGAGAATACAGTCCCAATCAGACACCGTAGAGAATACAGTCCCAGCCAGACACCATAGAGAATACAGTCCAAACCAGACACCGTAGAGAATACAGTCCCAACAGGAGACCATAGAGAATACAGTCCCAACCAGACACCATAGAGAATACAGTCCCAACCAGACACCGTAGAGATTACAGTCCCAACCAGACACCATAGGGAATACAGTCCCAACCAGACACCACAGAGAATACAGTCCCAACCAGACACCATAGGGAATACAGTCCCAACCAGACACCGTAGAGATTACAGTCCCAACCAGACACCATAGGGAATACAGTCCCAACCAGACACCACAGAGAATACAGTACCAACCAGACACCGTAGAGATATACAGTCCCAACCAGACTTCATAGAGAATACAGTCCCAGCCAGACTTCATAGAGAATACAGTCCCAAGCCAGACACCGTAGAGAATACAGTCCCAACCAGACACCGAAGAGAATACAGTACCCAACATAGAGAATACAGTCCCAGCCAGACGATAGAGAATATAGTACCAAACCTGACACCGTAGAGATACAGTCCCAACAGACACCATAGGGAATACAGTCCCAACCAGACACCACAGAGAATACAGTACCAACCAGACACCGTAGAGATTACAGTCCCAACCAGACACCACAGAGAATACTTACACCAGACGCCATATAGAGAATACAGTCCCAGCCAGACGCCATAGAGAATATAGTACCAACCAGACACCGTAGAGATTACAGTCCCAACCAGACACCATAGGGAATACAGTCCCAACCAGACACCACAGAGAATACAGTACCAACCAGACACCGTAGAGTATACAGTCCCAACCAGACACCGTAGAGATTACAGTCCCAAGCAGACACCATAGGGAACACAGTCCCAACCAGACACTGTAGAGATTACAGTCCCAACCAGACTTCATAGAGAATACAGTCCCAGCCAGACACCATAGAGAATACAGTCCCAACCAGACACCGTAGAGATTACAGTCCCAACCAGACACCATAGGAATACAGTCCCAACCAGACACCACAGAGAATACAGTACCAACCAGACACCGTAGAGTATACAGTCCCAACCAGACACCGTAGAGATTACAGTCCCAACCAGACACCATAGGGAATACAGTCCCAACCAGACACCGTGAGAGATTACAGTCCCAACCAGACACCATAGAGAATACAGTCCCAACCAGACACCATAGAGAATACAGTCCCAACCAGACACCGTAGAGATTACAGTCCCAACCAGACACCATAGGGAATACAGTCCCAACCAGACACCACAGAGAATACAGTCCCAACCAGACACCATAGGGAATACAGTCCCAACCAGACACCGTAGAGATTACAGTCCCAACCAGACACCATAGGGAATACAGTCCCAACCAGACACCACAGAGAATACAGTACCAACCAGACACCGTAGAGTATACAGTCCCAACCAGACACCGTAGAGATTACAGTCCCAACCAGACACCATAGAGAATACAGTCCCAACCAGACACCATAGAGAATACAGTCCCAGCCAGACACCATAGAGAATACAGTCCCAACCAGACACCGTAGAGAATACAGTCCCAACCAGACACCATAGAGAATACAGTCCCAACCAGACACCATAGAGAATACAGTCCCAACCAGACACCACAGAGAATACAGTCCCAACCAGACACCGTAGAGAATACAGTCCCAACCAGACACCGTAGAGAATACAGTCCCAACCAGACACCGTAGAGAATACTGTCCCAACCAGACTTCATAGAGAATATAGTCCCATCCAGACACCATAGAGAATACAGTCCCAACCAGACACCATAGAGAATACAGTCCCAACCAGACACCGTAGAGAATACAGTCTCAACAGGAGACCATAGAGAATACAGTTCCAGACCAGACACCATAGAGAATACAGTCCCAGACACCAGAATACAGTCCCAACCAGCCATAGAGAATGCAGTACCAACCAGACACTGTAGAGATTACAGTCCCAACCAGACACCATAGAATACAGTCCCAACCAGACATCACAGAGAATACAGTACCAACCAAACACCGTAGAGTATACAGTCCCAACCAGACACCGTGAGATTACAGTCCCAACCAGACACCATAGGGAATACAGTCCCAACCAGACGTAGAGATTACAGTCCCAACCAGACTTCATAGGGAATACAGTCAGCCAGACACCATAGAATACAGTCCCAACCAGACACCGTATAGATTACAGTCCCAACCAGACACCATAGGAATACAGTCCCAGCCAGACACCACAGAATACAGTCCCAACCAGACACCATAAGAGAATACAGTCCCAACCAGACACCACAGAGAATACAGTCCCAACCAGACACCATAGGGAATACAGTCCCAACCAGACACCACAGAGAATACAGTACCAACCAGACACCGTAGAGTATACAGTCCCAAACAGACACCGTAGAGATTACAGTCCCAACCAGACACCATAGAGTATACAGTCCCAACCAGACACCGTAGAGATTACAGTCCCAACCAGACACCATAGAGAATACAGTCCCAGCCAGACACCATAGAGAATACAGTCCCAACCAGACACCGTAGAGATTACAGTCCCAACCAGACACCATAGGGAATACAGTCCCAACCAGACACCACAGAGAATACAGTCCCAACCAGACACCATAGAGAATACAGTCCCAACCAGACACCGTAGAGATTACAGTCCCAACCAGACACCACAGAGAATACAGTTCCACCAGACGCCATAGAGAATACAGTCCCAGCCAGACGCCATAGAGAATACAGTACCAACCAGACACCGTAGAGATTACAGTCCCAACCAGACACCGTAGAGATTACAGTCCCAACCAGACACCATAGGGAATACAGTCCCAACCAGACACCGTAGAGATTACAGTCCCAACCAGACTTCATAGAGAATACAGTCCCAACCAGACACCATAGAGAATACAGTCCCAACCAGACACCGTAGAGATTACAGTCCCAACCAGACACCACAGAGAATACAGTTACACCAGACGCCATAGAGAATACAGTCCCAGCCAGACGCCATAGAGAATACAGTACCAACAAGACACCGTAGAGATTACAGTCCCAACCAGACACCATAGGGAATACAGTCCCAACCAGACACCACAGAGAATACAGTACCAACCAGACACCATAGGGAATACAGTCCCAACCAGACACCACAGAGAGCCAGTCCCAGCCAGACACCATAGAATACAGTCCCAAAGACACCGTAGAGAATACAGTTCCAACAGGAGACCATAGAGAATACAGTCCAGACCAGACACCATAGAGAATATAGTCCCAACCAGACACCGTAGAGAAAGAATACAGTCCCAACCAGACTTCATAGAGAATACAGTCCCAGCCAGACACCATAGAGAATACAGTCCCAACCAGACACCGTAGAGATTACAGTCCCAACCAGACACCACAGAGAATACAGTTCCACCAGACGCCATAGAGAATACAGTCCCAGCCAGACGCCATAGAGAATACAGTCCCAGCCAGACGCCATAGAGAATACAGTACCAACCAGACACCGTAGAGATTACAGTCCCAACCAGACACCATAGGGAATACAGTCCCAACCAGACACCACAGAGAATACAGTACCAACCAGACATTGTAGAGTATACAGTCCCAACCAGACACCGTAGAGATTACAGTCCCAACCAGACATCATAGGGAATACAGTCCCAACCAGACACCACAGAGAATACAGTCCCAACCTTACACCGTAGAGATTACAGTCCCAACCAGACACCATAGGGAATACAGTACCAAACCAGACACCACAGAGAATACAGTCCCAGCCAGACGCCATAGAGAATACAGTCCCAACCAGACACCGTAGAGTATACTGTCCCAACCAGACACCATAGAGAAAACAGGCCCAACCAGACGCAGTAGAGGATACAGTCCCAGCCAGACGCCAAAGAGAATACAGTCCCAGCCAGACACCATAGAGAATACAGTCCCAGTCAGAAGCCATAGAGAATACAGTCCCAATGAGACATCATAGAGAATACAGTCCCAACCAGACACCGTAGAGAATACTGTCCCAACGAGACACTGTAGAGAATACAGTCCCAACCAGACATCGTAGAGAACACTATCCCAACAAGACACCATGGAGAATACCGTCCCAAACAGACACAGTAGAAAATACAGTCCCAAACAGACACTATAGAGAATACAGTCCCAACAATACACCATAGAGAATACAGTCCCAACCAGACGCTGTAGAGAATACAGTCCCAACCAGACACCACAGAGAATAAGGTCCCAAACAGACACCGTATAGAATACTGTCCCAACCAGACGCCATAGAGAATACTGTCCCAAACAGACACCGTCGAGAATACAGTCCCACCAGACACAGTAGAGAATACAGTCCCAACCTGACACCATGGAGAATACCGTCCCAAACAGACACAGTAGAGAATACAGTCCCAAACAGACACAGTAGAATACAGTCCCAACCAGACATAGTAGAGAATACAGTCCCAACCAGACACCACAGAGAATACTGTTCCAACCAGACGCCGTAGAGAATACAGTCCCAAACAGACACCGTGGAGAATATAGTCCCAACCAGACGCTGTAGAAAATATAGTCCCAACAAGACACCGTATAGAATAAGGTCCCAAACAGACACCGTAGAGAATACAGTTCCAACCAGACACTGTAGAGAAAACAGTCCCAACCAGACACCGTAGAGAATACAGTCCCAACCAGACACCGTAGAGAATACAGTCCCGACCAGACACAGTAGAGAATACAGTCCCAACCAGACGCCATAGAGAATACAGTCCCAACCAGACACTATAGACAATACGGTACCAACCAAACACCGTAGAGAATACAGTCCCAACCAGACACCGTAGAGAATACAGTCCCAACCAGACACAGTAGAGAAAACAGTCCCAACCAGACGCCGTAGAGAATACAGTCCCAACCAGACGCAGTAGAGAATACAGTCCCGACCAGACGCCATAGAGAATACAGTCCCAACCAGACACTATAGACAATACGGTACCAACCAAACACCATAGAGAATACAGTCCCAACCAGACACTGTAGAGAAAACAGTCCCAACCAGACACTGTAGAGAAAACAGTCCCAACCAGAAAACATAGGCAATACAGTCCCCAACCAGACACCACAGAGAATACAGTCCCAGCCAGACGCCATAGAGAATACAGTACCAACCAGACACTGTAGAGTATACTGTCCCAACCATACACCATAGAGAATACTGTCCCAACAAGACACAGTAGAGAATGCTCTCCCAACCAGACGCCGTAGGGAATACAATCCCAACCAGACGCCGTAG